>NW_023396737.1:0-150456 GCF_011125445.2 Fundulus heteroclitus | reverse complement strand
AAAAAGAAAAAAATCCCTGAAATGTTAAAAACGGTCCCCCGGCAGAACGGAAAGTTTTCTCTCTGGTCCATCACTGTGTTGAGTTTGAGCTCATTGCCTCCAGCACTTTGAAAATCCAAATCATGTGAAACTGTTTTATCCTTGTGGACGCTACAGCAAACCTCAAGCTTCCATATTTTACGTGGAGCCTTGCCACATTTGTATTATCTACAATATCCCCCTGCCTGTGCAGTCCTTTTTCGACACAAATTTGGACAAATTACGAGCCTCCTTTAATCTTTTGATTAGGTGATGTTGTGATAGTGGATATCCATGGAGGAGGATGACTGATTGACTTCTTCAACACAGCCTTGATAAACCAAACAGTCCTGTTTCCAGTGGTGATGTCACGGTGTTAAAACCAGGTGCAGAGGCCACCGAGTGCAGCAGAAGGGCCTGCTGTAATTCAATGCACACTTTACAGCAGGCAAGCAAGCATCAACATGATCCCTCTGGTTCTTTCAATAGTGTTCAGCTTAATTCATTGAGATCACATGTTTCAAATTCAGAATACTCCCATTTCAATTATCTAATTGTTTCTGCACCTTCCTTCCAGGATTTGGGTTCCTGAGTTGATGAAAATAATATGCTGTCAAGTGTTCAAAAATTTGAAAGGAGGAATTGGGCCTGCGGGGTTAACTTAAACCTCTGCCTTCACACGCATGTGTTACTGTGATCTTTTGATGATTTTCCACAGCCATTCCTGCAACACTGCAGGAAGGGAGAAAATAAAAACATCAGCTAAAACATAAAGTATCCTGTTATTCTTACTTCAGTGCTGCTAGCTTTGATCATATTAAGCTACATTGGACCATATAGAGGGACTCGAGTTCTGCAAAATGTGCATGAGCTTCATTACATACTGGGTTTTCCCATGTCTCTGTACTGTATACTTCTAAAAATAATACATTGAATCACATTTAACATTGATTTGTATGCATTACAACACCTTTTCACAATTTACGGTGTTGGAACTACAGTAAGTCTAAATTAGGTAAAGTTTTATTATTGTTTTAATGCAACTTTGATGTGTATACTTCGCATGTGCCTTTGAGTATGCAAGGTTTTTATTGGTATACTTTGACTTTTCCAAAGTCCAAAAACCTGGCATTTACGGTTATTTGGTGATTAAATTATCCTTAATTGTCAGTAGTCATGAATGGAGTTATAGGAGTTTTAAGAGACTTTTCAAAGAAATCTCTTTTAATAATAATAATTATTATTTTTATTAATTAATGATTATTATGTTTATTTGCCATTGAAACATACGTTCAAATAAAGTTTGGCCTCTGCATTTCACCCATTCCTTAGGGAGCATATATACTGTATACACACACACCATAAACGCACAAAACCCACGCAACGCACGCATAAAAAAATTAGATCAGAAAAATTGCATTGTTTAATTATGGAGGTAAATTTAGGCCCTAGATTTCTATCTTCACAAGAGTAACCCCACTTCTGCAAAATACTGGTATTAGCTCTGTAATGTAGATCAAGGAAACTGCTCAGCCATTATAATAATGGTTGACAGTTCATGTGCTCTCGTGACATAAACTTTATTGAAAAGGTTTGCAAGCGAGGAAGGCAATTAACTTTCCCAAAGGACAACATCAGAACTATAATAATTGATGAGGACAAAATTTTGATTTATATCAGTGCTGTTAATAGTTTTCTTTCCAAATGAGCAATAAAATGGGACATGTCACGCTGAAAAGTTAGACTTCCTTATCCTGCTTTATAGAAATATATTTCAGGAAAACATGTATTTTCTGAGAGTGTTCCTCACAACAGAACTATTTTACCTCTGTCCTCAGGGAAATATATACGTATTTTAGATAAGAGCTTGCACCATATTAAGAAATTGCATTTTGATATTGTTGCTTTCCACTCTCTGTGACATTTACCATTTTTTAATCTTTCACTAGTTTAGTTCTGACCTATCCAGGGTGTACCCCGCCTCTTGCCCATTGACAGCTGGAGAATAGGCACCAGCAACCCTCGCGACCCCATAAGGCACAGTTGTCAAACTCAAGGCCCGCGGGCCAAATCCGGCCCGTCAAGGTAAATTATCCGGCCCTCAAGAGCCAAGAAAAAAGCATATCATGTCATAAAGTAGAGGCATATATCCTTTAAAGTGTATAAAGTGGCTAAAACTGTGCCTCCTGTAAGTGTAACTCACCCCAATATCAACTTTTTTTGCAGATAAACTGTATAAACTGGGCCTAAAGTTGCTACTTTTACTGTGCATTTTCTTACTTCTATCTGAACTGGAATGAAATTATGAAATGAAAAGTATCGTCTATACATGTGCAACCGGCCCTTTTCATGACTTCGTGACGCCAAAGTGGCCCCATATAGAAATGAGTTTGACACCCCTGCCATAAGGGATAAAGCATGTTAGAAAATGGATGGATGGATAGTTTAGTTCTTGTGCCTCTGCAGTACGACTGATCCAGCAGACATAATATCTCATTGGTAAGTGTGTATTCATGACATCTAGAGTTAAAAACCAACAGATAGTGCCTTCCAAGCAGTTTTTTTTGGGTGATATTATTAATTTGCACACTGACAATGACAGTAATATATTGTGCATCCTTTTTCTTTAAAAATTGTGTATTGCTAAAAACTCTACATTATGTATCAGTCTCTTTTAATATGAGCTGACATCAATACATATGTGAGTAGTGTAGCTAGCCAAAGAGAGAAACAGTCAGCCATCTTCAAAATAAGGCTGTTTTTTTTTGTTCAAGAGCATGCACTAGTCAGGGGCCTGTAACTGTGATATAAACTGGTAACTGTTTGGCTACGTTCACACTGCAGCTCTTGATGCTCAATTCCAATTCTTTGCTGAAATCAGATTATTTTGAGGTGGCTGTACATACTACTATTAAATGTGGCAGCCATCATATTTCTGTCTGAATGGTTCAAGACTGCTAAGCGACCTGCATGTGTAGATAACATAAGGAGACGTCACACAGCAGCACACTGTTTACGGAAGTAATGGTGAATATAATTGTTTCTAGAAGAGTTCAATAAAGTTTTGTTAAAAAAATAACTCGAAAAAATAAAAAAACGTGGACACAGGCTGGCATCTCTCCTTGTTAATATTAGAAAGCTGTTGCGCAACAGGAGCCGGTAATATTAAGACCACATCATAGCGAGACTAAATAAGGAAAGAAGAAAGCAGCACAGCTATTAACAACGGTCTTTTATGGAGCGCTAATTCCTACTACTGTGTGCGGATGTGTAATGAGAGCCAGGAGAGTGACGTGAAAGACAGATGAAATGCGACATGACTGTTCAGACTGCGGATGCTTTGAAAATAAAAACTCATTGGTTCCGAAATTAGTACAACATATGCAAGTGTCATAAAGCTGATTTTTTTTGGGCAAAAAGATTGGATTTGGGTTGCATTTCCCTGCAGTGTGAACTTAGTCTTAGCCTTAGTGATAACTACAATAAACAGTGTTCCTATTTTTCAGATCGCAGCCATCCCTCTCTGCTTTCCTGTCTCTGTTGCTTCCTCTTAATCTGTCCACCACCGTTAATTTTTTTTCTTGAATTTACAGACTTCTGTTTCATCTCTTTTTTTACTACGCATTGTTGATAGGGGGAGGCTGGGTGAAAATGTAGTGATAGGTCGAAACCTTTATTTGCTTTAACTACCGGAATACATTTTACAGGCTCAGATCTAGTTTCTCCCTAGCTGGTTTCAATTAATTGGGCTGTAATCCCACTCCAGAGGAGTTTCCACATTGTGTCCCTCTGTCTTCTCCCCTTTAGCCAGTAACAGCAAGAAAATCCCATAAAGCAGTGAATGATCTGGTTAATTTTTACGGCAGGCAGAACATGCTGATTTAGTTAACTAATCTTTAGCTTCTAAATAAAGTTTTCAGTGATTTTATTTGAAGTCTGGACAAATGGGCAAGCTTTAGTCTATTGATTCTCCAAAAGTAGCAATCAGCGCTTAGGAATGGGGCTAACTACTCCCATATGGCAAAGAGTTTTTATTGGAGTGAGATACGTGTACATATGTCATTTCACAAATAACAGTCTTGGGGAGCATTTTTTATAATGGAAACATATGTGGTTTCCCTCTGTTGTTCAGGTGTGAGACAAAGCTCCAACATTTGGGAATTCTTCACATGGAAAAGAAACTTTAAAACAAAAGACCCCGCATTGGTTTGATGGATAACTGTATCACTACGTCCATACAAACTTTGAGAAAACATTGCTTCCTACACAGGTCTAGTTTCCTCTCCTAAAACCGTGATTTCATAATATATTTTGGAGTATCTAAGTAGGTACACACACCTTTGTTTTGTTTTGCACATGACAAACATAAAAGGAATATAAAAGGAGAGTGTAAAATCTGATGAGCTAAATGACAAAATGAAACCGGCTAGTTGGAAAACCAATGAGTGATGAAAACTCTCTTCTGATCACAGGTCATTTATTTATCACTTACTAAGACTCTCAAACAAAGACTCTTTCATCACCCTTCAGGAAGCTAACCGACCATCAGAGCACATGCTGGCCCGTGAAAGCATTTCCTTTATATGCGTCAGGCACTGTGGGTGACTGAGAGAAACCAGTTCATTTGCTTGCTCAGCTGTTGTCTTCTGTTTTATTTGGAAATCAATAAAGGATGACTTCATCTCCCCCAGACTCCTTTAGGGTGATCTGACAGAATATAAGGAGCCCTTATATTCTGTCAAGTCTTTTCCGTACATAGAAGTGAAAGCATTCAGCTAAATTAACAGGTCACACACTAATGACCACAGTGGATACTTAAACCACACCCTTCAGAGCCATTAACTTGAAAAAGTCCAAGTAAAGTCTTATTGAAATGGCTTAGTTATTACAGTAGCCTTATAAAAACAAAATAATTTGACTAGTGTAATGAGAACTTCTGAACTAAGATTCTGTAGAGGTCACTGCTGTGCTTGTGTTGGTCTTACAGACCTTAAGCTGAAGTCAGTAAGTAGGAGGATAACCATTTCTACATCCAAGCAAACATTTGTGACTCTTAGAATTGGAATCAGCTTTATTTATTTTACACAAGCACGGAATCTGACGTCACATTTCAAACCCCCTTAGCGTACAGATGTGTAAAAATAAATATAAAACTTTTTAATATACACACACACACACACACACACAATCTAGGCGTTTACACAGGCTTAACAAAACTAGACATTGACAGAATACAAAAACGATACCTTGTTCAATGAGTCTCAATCTCAGTTTCAACAATCAAATAATAGGGTAAGAATTTAGCATTAAAAAAGATTAATATGGCCTTGTCTCCATGATTCATGCTGCTGGTGGTTGTATAATGGTGTTGTGGACATTTTCTTGGTACTGTTTGTACTCATTGGTACCAAGCCTCATTTAAACACTACATCCAACCCGTGCATTGTTTCCGGCCTTGTCTATCCATTTATAACCACAGTGTACCTATATTCCGATGGCTGCTTCCCACATGATAATGCACCTTGTCACACAACTCAAAAATTTCAAACTGGTTTCTTGAACATAACAAAGAGTTTACTCAAATGGCTTCCATAGTCAAAACGGCAGTCCAAGAAAGCACAACGTTTCCAGACCTTGTTGAATGCAGAGTTGTCAAGAACTAAGTAAAAATAATTTGTTACCTTACTTAAGTAGAAATTTTGATTATCTATTCTTTAGTGAAGTAAAACCAAAGGCTTAAATCGGAGGCAAACGGACATTCGCTCAGTTCTTTCTGAAAACATTTCGACACCTATCCAGGAGTCTTTGTCAATTCTGGTGGCTCACACACATTACAAAGAGATTACATTAGCAGTCACGTCATTACTCAAACGCCCTGACAAAAACAAAACATAGAAGAAGAACATTGCATTTTTAGGATTATTTATTTATTTATTCATTCATTTTTCGATTAACTGCTTGGATTAAACATTTATTTTGAAAACATTGTTTACTGTATACAGACAACCACACGAAGGTAACTGTTATAAGAGGGCAATACACTCATTTTCATTGTCCAGTCATGTTATCTTACATCTGTTGCTCTCATCAATTCCTGTAGCTACGCTCAAAGTAAAAGGTTATTGATAATATGTCTCTGAAGTTTGACTTTTTGCACCAATACTTATAAGCAACCAGACATCAGATTTTCTCCCTTATCAAACCCATATTGATACTCAATATTGCACCTATGTGGACCATTAATATATTTGCGTTAAACTCAATCGTTTGTTTTCAATGGACATATATGTGGGTGAAACAGCCAATCCCAGTTTTTTTTTTAATAGCAACATCATACTATACAATTATAGTAATGGGGTTGGGGGGGGATACTTCTACTTCAGTACTTTAAGTAGTTTTATATCCACTACCTTTATACTTTACTTGAGTAAAAGGTTTGAAATGATGCTTCTACTTCTACAGAAGTATTTCTAAACCCTAGTATGTATACTTCTACTAGACTAGAGGAATAGATGTGAATATTTTTGACACCTCTCTTTGAATCTATGGCATAACTAATTAAGGCTTTTCTGAAGCAACTAGCTTTAGCAAGGGAACCTAATAAAGTTGTGGGTGAGTGCAAATTAATGTTTAAGCAACAAAAGTTAAATAAGCTAATTTTTTTGTATCTATTTACATGCACCACAAATGTTAACCATGTAAAGAAAATATTAGCAAACCACGCACTCAAACTATACCACCATAACACGATTATTTTCATTTTTTTATCCATGCAGCAGAACCAGCATTAAATCAAATATACAATATTATATACATATCAAATAACTAAAACACCTTATAAGTAGGTTGATTATCTCCTGGTCAAAATCTTAAGGCCGAGATAAAAATTGGAGTAGATCATTTATTGACAGATGCATTGTAACTCAAACAGGTTTTTCATCAGATGACGAAAAAAAGTACAGAACTAAAAGTGTCAAAAATTACTCAGTAGTTAGTAGCCTCACTGGTTGATCCCTTCAAATATTTGTTTATACCTGTTTGATGGGAGTGTTTCCATTGGACTGGCAGGGAAGTTACTTCATATGGGGATTGTAGGTTCAGGAAGGGCATCCATGGTCTAAAACTGGCATTGGATTTTGTAAACCTTCCTGGATAGTCCAAAATAGGGATGTTATTGTGGGATGCCATCTATAAGATCTGGACACACTTTATTCTGCACAAGTCCAGAAAAGGGCCAAACGTATTGCCACTGATCCCACCCATCCAGGCAATGCACTTTTGTTTGTCCCTCTTCCATCAGGTAACCGATCAATCAAAAACTAACAGACTTGAAAACAGTTTCTGTTCTCAAACTGTGAAGGCAATCATTCCCTGCTAAAAATCAAATGAACCACCAGTTTAGTTTGCGTCTTTTTCCATGTTTACAAACATGGTACTGGTTCCATTGGTAGGTGCTTATCCGATTGAGAATTATTAAACTCCCTCTCACATGCTGATGTATATTAGCTTCTCACAGAGTGTGTGTTTGGACATTTAATGCAAATGGTTTACACCGTTCCCTAAATAGACTGCTGCTTCTCTTTTTTAACATGGGCATCTCAGTATTGTCTGAATATGCCATATTATCTATTAATAGTTGCATTGTATGGTTCCCCTTCTGATAATTTTTGAAAAGCTTGTCCTTCCGCTTGATCATTTTGTGCTACTTGCTGTTGATATACCACATAAAATCTAGAAAATGCACAGTGAAGTTCAATACATTTGAAAACGTTTCTAAGGTGTAGAAGCTGTAAGGAAGGAAAAGAAGGTTTAAAAGATGGTAGCAATCATAGTACCATGGTTTGGAGACACTGGCACTAAAAAGACAGAAGACAGGGGTAAAGATGTTGAGAAATGTATTAGAAGTTGACAGAACAGATTAGAAATTAATGTATCAAATTAACATCTGGGGTTGAGCAGTTAGAGAGCCCTAAAGGGTGCAGCTAAAAGAAGATGAAATGTATGAAATGTTTCAAATACTTTTGCCTAGGTTGGGATTTTCAACATAGGTCAAACACTGGAACCTGTAGTTAAGTTCACTTTGTTAGTTTTGTAGCGCCACCTGTGAAATACTTATGCAGCCCTTACATGATTTGTCTGATTGCCAAGGTTGAACAAACACTAGGAGATTTAAATATGGCAGCAGTGTATTGACCAGAGTGACGGTGAAAAATCTAAATGCGGACCGTAAAAAATAATGAAAGGCTAGATGTCATCGTGCAGAGCTAGAGACCATACTTCAAATTAATGCTTGAGTATCAGAGGACACAACCCAGTTAAAATGTGGAGGCCCAGAATACACTATGAAGCCCATTAGAGGCCTAGCCTTGCAGTCCAGTGTCTCAAGTATTCATGAGGAACTCTGTGGAGTTATTTATGCAAGCTTTCTCACTGAAGACACAACCAGAGAATACATTTCAAAGGATTTTTCCCTGGTGAACTCTTTTTTTTCTTTGAGTTTCTTCGAGAGAAAATGCAGGTTCTACAGAGAAGCAAATGCTAGAATACCGAGCGTACTTGAAACAGACTGCAGATTAACTATATTCTTTGATGACCACACAGGAAAGAGCTGAGGAAAGTCAGCCCAAGTACAGGGAAGGTATTTATACATGTTTGAAAAAGAACAGAACTTTTTTATGGTTTAGTAATCCAACCTTGTACAGGAATGACAGATATATTTTTGCAGGACTCAACTATCAGATGAGAAGCATTGATATGTAAATTTGTTATACTGCCAATTTCTTTTTTTCATATTCTTCATTCTTCTTTGCTTTTGTTATTGCCTAAAACATTAGAACTTACAGCAGAAAAAACAGAAACTGTAACACGTCTAATTTTGAGAGTCATATTTGGTTTGTACCAGTTTTTTTATGTTTATCATCTACACCTGATAAACAATATTACATTTTCTATGAGCTTTGTTGAACCAGAGACATATGTACATTTATTCTGCTTTTAGTTGTTACAAAATAGAGCCTAATTCAAACCCATTACTAGGAATAGTCGGCTTTGAACAAAACTAGGGGTAACATATGATTGATTGAAACAATGTAATAGATAAAAAAGATACAATAATATAATAAAGATAACAATAACCATACGCATTACTACATCTTAAACTATAGTTTTGTTTAATTAATCATTTTGGCTGCACGATTGAACTCTTTTAGGTTTCTCCTTCAATTGCTAAAACAGAACAGATGGATAATCAAGTAGAGCTGCTTATGTGTTTCAAAGGAAATGTGTAAATTTATCAGGTTTTCCATTCATCCATCCATCTATTTTCTGACCCACTTTATCAAGCTAAATAAATTATTATAAATTATTTTTTGTTATTATGCACACATGGTAAAAATAATAATAGAAACAGAAAACTGAGAAAAAAGATTTTAGTTTTTATCCGATAGAGGTACCACTTCTATGATTTGAGTCCATCAGCTAATGACTAAAGGAATATTTGCACGTTTAAGCCCCCCCAGGGTGTGTTGTTGGTCAGTGCGGTCAACCGAATAAAAAAAACAACAACAACTCAAAAACAAACTAAACAAAAAAGCTTGAAACATTATGGTTTATTGTGTCTGTGTGTTATGTGTAATTTGTGTGCATTCTGAGCCGGTGTCTGCCTAATCAAAAATGTAATTAAGGTTACATATAATGACGATAAAAATTATTGTTTCTTGATTCAAGGTTGGTGCTAGAGATGTTTGTTAACTGGTGGACCCAAACACAGAAAACAAGGTGCAATGTTATTTATCAGACTAAATATCTGAGCATCCTGTGATGCAGCTGTATTTTATAACTTATAAATACAAATAACTGTTTCATGTTATCTCTGCAAAACTTTGTCTAAATATCATCATTGTTGTTTTATAGATACCTTTTTTCAAAGAACAGACAACAAATTCCTGCCTGGAATAGCTACAAACAGAAATTGCAAAAACCAGGATTTAATAGGGTTAGGACCTGGCCAACAAATGAGATTTTGTTGTTAATGTTGAACCTTAGTGATTTATCTCAGCTTACATTGGGCTGTATAAAAGTGTAACTAACTTTTAAACATGACGCTAACAACAGTTTGATTGGCTATTGGTCTCTACTCTCCCCAGGTGCCCTCTCTCAGCACCTGAAAAAAAGTGACTCTTTGTCGTGGCACCATGAAATGTTACTGGTGAGACGGAGTTTACTTTGTGGTACAATAATTCATTTTTTTCTGTAGTGGAAACAGGTCTATTTGGCATCAAGCATGCATCAAGGCTATTTTGTCACAGAAACTGCTTTGGGGTATATAATCCTGACACAAGACCTATGCCACTGAATTTTGCTACTGTATGTATATCTGTGCAAAGACTTTTGCACATGAAATTTAAGAGGTGGACACACTAATAATTTATTTTTTAAAAACTTAAACTCAAATTGAGTGGTTTGAAAAAAACATGTTTAAGCTTTAGTGTTTTTTAAAATTCCTATTCCAGTTTGGATGTTTAACAAAAACTCAATGACTAATCAGCATCTGTTAATGAACAACCATGTGTTAGGTGTGGGACGTCAGCCACACAAAAACATTTATGACTGCTTTACTTTATTATTCTCCCTCAAGCAGAGGCTAACTAAGTGATGACAAGTCTGAATGGGACTGTGGTCCACTGGAGAAGGATTATACTTTGCCTCAACTCTCCTTTACTTTGACTGGTACTGAGAAATTATGGTCTCCAAGGGAATATATTTCATCATTTTTTAGATTGAAGCAATTTGTTGGGCAGGGTAACAGCTGGATCATAGCGTGAGAGTTCATCGACAAGAACGGGAGTATAATATATTCTGTTTTTAAACATAATGTCTCAGTCACCACTTGGATGTGATGTGTTGGCATAAAGAAACAGTCACAACTGTTTGTTCATCCAGGTCAATATAACCTTGAAAGGTCTGTCGGTTGAGCTTTTATGTGACTGGGTTGCCCAAACTAAGATTTTGATCCAATTCTTCTTTGCGCTCAGAAACACAGCGCTGTACCTATCAGAGCTATTTAAAATTGTTACGAGCATCAAATACAATCTTTAGTTCAGTCATTATGTCTAAAGCATGCACACTTTATTGTCTTTACTTGAAAATATTTGTGCAGTTCATCAACCTGAGTATCCTATTTCCAACCTATATATTAAGTGGTCCCTTTAAGTGTTTGAAATGTACCACTATGTGATGTGAAGCCTCTTTTAAAAGAGAGTGAGAGTTCCCTTTATAGTCCCACAGAGGGGAAATTCTGTCTCTGTGCTTCTCGTACCACTAGGCCACCACTCCCCCACCAATAAGCTCCAGCCTGGTTTTGAACTAAGCTCCCCCACATAAATGGCAAGCACACCATTCCCTGTGCCACAGAGACACTGGGGAGGCAGGAAAGATAGCCATAATTTGTTGCAGATAGAAATTGGTAAGCAGTTTTTTTTACTTCAATTCAAAATAATGCGTCCAATTACACAATGTCATTACTGATAAGACAATTCAAATGTTTTCATGCACAAAATACAATTCTATTTCTAAAGCTTGCTGTTAAAGCATAACTTAGTTTTGAAAAAATAAATAAATAAATAAATAAAAATTCCAAATAGAAATAATAAGGGATAAAGTGTTGATAAAGAAAATGCTTATATCTTTCTTTGGTATCTTAGCTAGAACTCCATCTGAAATTTACTTCTGAAAAATCAGTTTTGATCACCTACTTCACCGTCCCCAGGCTTTAGACAAGGAATTGGATCACCGCTGTCTTCTGGTATTGATGTGAAGAAGGGCTATGGGGTTTGGGCAATGGGTAAAATTTGAGCAGAGTCACATGCTCATGCTTTCATAGTATGGATTTTTTTTTAAGTGATGTGCAAAGTTATAATCAGTAATAGCTCTCTTACCTATAGGAGACAGATGTCACATGCCTGAAAATTTGTGGAGAAATCGAAAAAAGAAGTGATAGAAGGCGAACAGCTAGTTATCTCGGACCAGCTTTCTTTTAGTAGTTTAAAATCCCTTAGACTAACAATTTTTATCTTTGCAGGGAACAGCACCATATGTCTACATGTTTGCAAGAGACCATTTGAAAGTTTATTATTGTTTTCTTGCTTGAAACAGTCTGGTGTTACAAACCTAAAGTTATATTGGTTGACGCTGCAGGCTGTATCAATCCGCCTCATCAGAAGAAGCTTGTCATTTCACCCTATGTCCATCAGGAGCAATGAAAAAGTTTTGTGTCAAGTTGTCATTTGTTTAAAATGACTAAAGATGGTACATTTCTGGGGGTTCCATGTCTCGAAGATATTTAGAGGTTATCTCAGCACATAGCCATTTGCCTCCGTCATTGTAATTTGACGTAGTTAAACTGACATTGTTCAGCTGAGAAAATAGTTCTATCTTAATGTTTTCTTGTTAAAGTGGAGATGATTAATAACCATTAATCATCTACTTATGCCATGACTGATGTATTCATTATAAATGTTCAGTTGTTTTAAATTGCTCAAATCAGCTAAAACCAAGGGTCTAACTCTGCCGCGCTGAGGATTTATCCACTTTTATGCAAACTCCAGGGGTTTCTTACATCTTTCAACCACCGATAATTCAGAACTTCACTTCAAAAAGTCCGAAGTATCACTTTAATGTTTCAGAATGAGAAATGCAGCGATCTTTTCATCTTTCTGATGTTATTACCCCCAAAATATTGAACGATTTCAGTAAAGCAGAGAGGGAACAGTGCTACATAAAAGACTGTGACAAGAGGCAGCCGTGAAGCAATTTAGTGCAAAGGATGAGGTGGAGTGAGAAGAAGTAATTTTTTTTAATCGTTAGCTTAAAAAGTGATATCATGTAAGAGTAAGTTTATGGAAAATGTGTTGATTTGGAACAAAAGTGCAAAAAGATAATGCAATGCCGTAGATCAGGCTATATCTTTTGTAGGGCTGTCTCACTGGAATTGTTTCTGCTCGTCTTGTGTATCCAAGGAATCTGCTTATCTGATGTCAACTTCCTGAGATCTTGCCTGTAAACAGACCTCGGGTCCGCTCCTCTGTCTGAAAATCAAAACAGTCTCATGGGTGACTTAGAGACGTTTCTGAAAGGAAGGGGCGAAAAAGCAGGAAAAGGAAGGAAGAGACATAGATGTGAAAGGAGGAGAGGAGATGAACTTGATGTTCAATTTGGTAAGAAAAAAAAAATTGTATTTTTGCTGAGGTCAGAATGTGCGTTTCCAGAGGCAGGCTTGACGGCTTACATGCATCACGGTGAAAATACCAGTAAAAATAAATCTTAAATTACTCACCTTCTTTACTTCTCTTATTTCCTGCAACCGAACCCCCAGGCTGTCGACTAGTAATGGTGCGCTTCTCCAACTGTGGCTAACGTTATAAAAGTTCAGCTATAACCTCCCTCCCAACCAAAATAAAACAACAATTCCTCCAGGCCTGCAGAAAGCTTGCAGCTGGACTTTGAGTAACCCAAGACTGCAGACCTCTGTCACTGCTTTCCTGTACATGTTACATACGCTGCTCAGATCTGCTCCAGACCCCGTGTTAAAGGAAAATCTAGTTATGCTAATGTAAAATGAGATGACACATTGCGGGAGTGAGAGATTTCTCTCCTGCAGTATACTTTACCCCTTAAATTTTCAGTATAAGCGAAATAAGTTTTTGGCTGTTATATTTCAGTTCGACTTCACAGCCTCTTGTGTGATAGGTTCTACGAAATGTAGCTATGGTTCAATGACTGTATTGTGAGATTTATGTGTCTGCACAAATTTGCTTGGGTTATACATGCCTTTTTGCTTTTCTTTGGAAGTACTTTCCAAAGAAAAAAAAAAGTTACTGTAATAAAAACTATTTTATGCGGCTGTTTTATTGTATTTGGAGCCATGAGCAGGACGGACATTTGAAGGCATAGTTTGTCTATTTTGAAGTTATGTTCCGTGAAATAATAATTAGTACAGGTTGGGTAAAATTTAATACATCTCCAGAGAAGTGCAAGGCTAACAGCTAATCAGACAAGTTACAGAGCTAGTTATAAATATGCAAATCTCTTCCTTTCTAAATGATGGAAGATCTACAATTTTCTAACATTTTTAGACATATAGATACCAAAAATCCATTTTAACTATTGAAAATAATAACCCCAATAAACAATAGTATGTGAAGAAAACCCCTTTTTGCATTTTATTTAACTTTTTATTTAAAAACAAAACAAAACATGAGCAAATATCAACTAGTACACCACATTCCCATGGCTAATGGGAATACACACACACACACACACACACACACACATATACATATATATATATATATATATATATATATATATATATATATATATATATATATATATATATATATATATATTTTTTTTTTTTTTTTTATTTATTTATTTATTTTTTATTTTATTTATTTATATTTATGAGTCCATCCTGCAGAAACGGGGGCAGATAACACATCTGAGTCTGCGCTGCTACACCTTGTCGTGAACTGCACAGCACGCACATCTTGGCCAGACCTGCCCTGGGCCAGTGCTTGCTGTGGAGTGTACAGGCTGACTGAGTGCGGTTTACCCAGCGTTCCTTGTGTGTGCAGTCACTGCAGTGGTGTGCGCTTCACGGAATGACTCCATCTGGCAGCAGTAACACCTTAAATTGAATATTTCTTCACGTTAGGTTTTCTTTGGGCTTGGGCCCACAAATTAAATGTTTAAGTCGGGCTTGGATCTGGTTGGGCTTTATGCCCGTGGGCCCAGGTTGGGCCGGGCTAGGTTTGCTGGTCTCTACTCCACAGCTCCTCCCCAACAGCAGAGCCTGCCATGCTGCGCTGATATTTACCCTCGTTTTATTTTGTGCTTGATATAATATTCTTTTTAGTTTTCATTTCGTCATCGGTTTTCTTATACATTCAATTGTTGTTTTCTGAGCAGGTGCCACTCAAGAAATTAGCTGTTTTCCTGTAACGTTGAGTTGTTTCTCAGCCAGTAGCACAGTACACTGGCGATGTTGATCATGATTGACGGTATGCGCTCTGCGGGGGAGGGTGTGAGCAGCCTGTACAGGAGAGTGTATGACACTGCTAAGACACTCCTCCTGACTCTGATTGGTTGTTTCTGACAGGGAGTAGTGTATTTCCGCAAATGACAATAGAACCACTGGGAGGAGGAGCAAAGAAGCTTTACTTTTTTTCACAAATTATCCGTTGCATATTTTACTAGTAGTGACCGTTTTAATAAATATGAAAAAAATTATTTCAACAAAATGTATCTCCTGCAGCTTTAAAAACAGATGAGGAATGTTGAGGAAAAATGGGTCTGGCTATAGAATCTAAATTTTAAGTAACCACTGAAAGGTTATAGGTGTGCTTGTTTTACTTTCAAACAAAAGCCAGGTGAGGGTGAAAATTCTTAGCTCACTGATTTGGCTACATTTAATCACCAAAGAAGAAATGTCAGCTTTGGTAAAGAATTACCACACCTTCAAGCAGATCAGGCATGATTTTTGGTTTCAGAAATAAAAAAGTAACTTAGTTATGTTATTTTATGTTTCTTAATAATTCATATGTTTGTGTTTCCTTAGAAGCATTTTCCAAATTTAGGCATGAAATTACTACTTAAAAATTAGTTATTTTAAATCTTAGAAACACCAAATAAACGCAAACTAAACTAGTCAAACTGATCACCAGAAAATAAGGAACAATATGTCAGATGCTTATAAGTTATGGTTTCATAACTATCACTATATGGTTTTGACTGAAGGTTTTGTGCACCAAAATGCTGATAGAATAAATGGGCTACTGCTGTCTGTGCCACTGGATTAACTGTTGCAGCTCATCATCCTGTAGGCAGAGCTAATCAGAAAATGCCCAGCAGGAGAGCAATAATGCTCAAGGGCAATGCGCTACTCTATAAGAGCAGAATTCCTTCATAGATCAGGTATGGTCATGAACAGCTCTAACAAGCGCACTCGTGTTTCCTTATGTGTGTGAGTTTGAGTGTGCATATTGTATAAGGTTCCACACCCTGACATACAATCTGTAGTACTTCAACATTTACAGGCAGACTATCCCGGCACTTGTCCGGCGATGCTCCAAACGAGAATCTGAGTAGCTTTATTCATGGCAGAGCAATGAATGCCCAAGTGATTTCATACTGTGTGTTCATTTCCTGACCATCAATCCCACAGTCCATTAGGATCCACACACACTGGTGACTCTAACCATGCAACTCGAGAAACCCAAGCATCCTCCTTTTTAAATTACACAATTACCATTCAAGAGGGAATTTCAAAGAAAAGCCAGTGATTAGCTGGTGTTTCTACTTACATAAAGGCTCGGGCAATTGTTCTTACTAGCAAATATATATATATACACACACAGACACACACAAAGCATAATTCATGTATTTTAGGAATGATGAAAATGTCCTTTTGAAGTTTGCTTTCATTCAGCTGCTGCTGTAGCATGCAATTTTATGCAATTTATTTCATAATTAATGTTTTTTTGTGTCTGAGGTAAAATGGTAAAAACAACAAAATGCTGTGCACATAATATTAAAACCAAAATCACTGTTTATGCCCAATTTGAAATGTTCAATCCGGAAAATAGCATCACTAAAAATATTTTTTTTCTTAAAGTTCAGTTAAAAAATCTTCATACACCTATTTGGGTTTAAAGGATTTATTTTTATTTTCATCAATATGTGAAATGGATGCGATAGAATAGGATAGATAGGATAGTCGAATCTCGGATTCAGGAAGAGCAGTGTGGTTTTCGTCCTGGCCGTGGAACACTGGACCAGCTCTATACCCTCAGCAGGATTCTTGAGGGGGCATGGGAGTTTGCCCAACCAGTCTACATGTGCTTTGTGGATCTGGAGAAGGCATTCGACCGTGTCCCCCGGGGGATCCTGTGGGGGGTACTCCGGGAGTATGGAGTACCGGACCCTTTAATAAGGGCTGTCAGGTCTCTGTACGACCGGTGTCAGAGTCTGGTCCGCATTGCCCGCAGTAGGTCGGACTTGTTTCCGGTGAGAGTTGGACTCCGCCAAGGTTGCCCTTTGTCACCGATTATGTTCATAACTTTTATGGACAGAATTTCTAGGCGCAGCCAAGGTGTTGAGGGGATCCGTTTTGGTGGCCTTAGGATTGCGTCTCTGCTATTCGCGGATGACGTGGTCCTATTGGCTTCATCAGGGCGTGATCTACAGCTCTCACTGGAGCGGTTCGCAGCCGAGTGCGAAGCGGCCGGGATGAAAATCAGACCATGGTCTTGAACCGGAAAAGGGTAGAGTGCCTTCTCCGGGTTGGGGAGGATGTGCTGCCCCTAGTGGAGGAGTTCAAGTATCTTGGGGTCTTGTTCACGAATGAGGGGAAGATGGAGCGGGAGATCGACAGGCGGATTGGTGCAGCGTCTGCTGTGAAGCGGGCGCTGTACCGATCCGTTGTGGTGAAGAGAGAGCTGAGCCAAAAAGCGAAGCTCTCGATTTACCGGTCGATCTACGTTCCTACCCTCATCTATGGTCACGAGCTTTGGGTCGTGACCGAAAGAACGAGATCCCGGATACAAGCGGCTGAAATGAGTTTTCTCCGTAGTGTGTCTGGGCTCTCCCTTAGAGATAGGGTGAGGAGCTCAGTCATCCGGGGAGGACTCAGAGTAGAGCCGCTGCTCCTCCACGTCGAGAGGAGCCAGTTGAGGTGGCTTGGGCATCTGGTCAGGATGCCTCCTGGACGCCTCCCTGGTGAGGTGTTCCGGGCACGTCCCACCGGGAGGAGGCCCAGGGGAAGACCCAGGACACGCTGGAGGGACTATGTCTCCCGGCTGGCCTGGGAACGCCTTGGGATTCCTCCTGAGGAGCTGGCCTAAGTGGCCGGGGAGAGGGACGTCTGGGCCTCCCTACTGAAGCTGCTACCCCCGCGACCCGACCCCGGATAAGCGGAAAAAGATGGACGGACGGATGTGATAGAAATGTCCAGAGTCCAACTTTATTTCTGACTGTGGAAAATCTGTGGAGGGAGTTTAAGATTAAAGTAATAGCAATGCCGGCTTCCGACCTCTACGACTTGTTTTCCACTCATCACCAAAGATGAGTGGAAAACACAAAAAGCTGGTCAGCATGAAGGGTTGGGTTGCTATGGTACCAATATCGTTAACATTTTTGGAGAAGGCTATAAACCACTCATGACTCGACACTTTTAAAACAATCTATATAAAAATACATTTATTCCAAATATATAGTCTTCTCCACATTGTTTTGTTATATGTAGAGACACAGTTTGCTTGTGTCATTTACTATCAGTATAAAGCTTATTTGTTGAATTAAAATAGTTTTAAATGATTCCTGTTTTAGGTGAATGGGGTTATCAAATCTATTTCCTATACATCAAAGTAATTTTTACAGATTATTATATGAAAGGGTTTTAATTACTTATTAACTATAAGCTTCTGATTTATTTTATACCACAACAACGGTTGGTTTGGCTATCAGCAACCGTCAATAATAAGAACTGATAATTACACAAAATGTTTTACAAAGTTAGAAAAACATTTGCCAAGTTGGGTACCACCTGATTTTTAGGAACCATTAGCCAAGTAATTGTCGTACTTTGTCAGGTGTTCTATGAATACAAGCCTAATGACATCAAACAACAGGTGAAGGAGCAAATTTCTGCATTATCATTCTCAAATGATAGCGCTGAGAAAAGCAGATTTCTGATTGGTTAGAAAGATTAAGTCCCTCCCCCTATAAATGCCACATGCTGCACTGAGGCTGAGAGACGAAGACTAGCTGATGCGCTGCTATGAAACCAAAACTAGATCAGTTCTTGTGAATAACACTGTTTGGGATTTAAACAGTATATGAGAGGAACATTGGGTGATGGAGTGGTCCTGACTATGAGGACAGGAGTGTTGAAAATAAAGCTTTTCAGTCAGTCTTGGTGAGCTAGCAAAGTTGATTAAAATGGCTAATGGAAGAGTAGCACCATGGGAGAAACCACTAACTTGCTCTGTTAAATGCTGTGGTGGTGGAAAACGTTTTATTTCTAACTGCAAATTAAAATTGAAGATCACATGAAGCAAACAGTTTATTTTGTTTTATTCAGTGATTTAGTTACTTCATTAAAAACAGTCATGTTTAAAACATTTCATAATCATAATACATGGGTAAACCAGATAAATATTACATTTATTTACTAGTAAAGAAGCAACTGCTTAAGAATTTTGTTGTACAGTGAGAGAAATACTGAAAATGTTAAATCATGCTCTTACCTTTATGCTACACTGGTATGTTTCAGTGACTGCATTACTTTATCTTCATAAAGTTAGAATTTGGAATATTAATAACAGCTCTGTTTTATGCAGCCCGTGTTTTTTTGGGCGTCCTAGAAACCTGTTGGAACTTATTTCTGACAATAGAGATGACTAGCCAACCTGGAACACATCTTTTCAAAAAGGGAGTGGGTGAAATTGTACATTAATTTTGAGCATCTAAAGTTCTCCTTCATGAAGAAGCTCAACATCAATATAGGACTGTTAAACCCCAGCATTCACCCGCTATTACCATATAACGTAGAAAGGATTCCTGGATCAATGTGTGCTTCTGTAGTTTTTTGTCTCTATTTTTGTGTCTTTGCTCTGACTTCTCTAACCGCCAGTCAGTCAAGGCAGATGACCGTTCACACTGAGCCTGGTTCTGCTGGAGGTTTTTCCTTCCCGTTAAAAGGGAGTTCTCCTCTCTACTGTCACTTCATGCTTGCTCAGTATGAGAGATTGCTGCAAAGCCATGGACAATGCTGACGACTGTCCACTGTGACTCCATACTCTGTCATGAGACGTGAACGCTGCTTGTCAAGACTTAATGCAATCTACTGGGTTTCCTTAGATAGGAAACATTTTGACCAATCTGTATAATTTGATTGAATTTGACTTTGGAAAGTGCCTTGAGATGGGATGTATCATGAATTGGTGCTATTTAAATAAAATTTAATTTAATTGAATATTCTTAACCTGATTTATAAGTGCTCCCTGACAATGACATAACGTTTTGTAATTTGACTGAAGTGCAGGACCAACAACAGGAGAAAACTGTATACAACCCTAAGGTCCAAAGCTGATTTTAAAGGAGCTGACAAAACTGAATTTTATTTGTTAATTCAGTGGAGAAGGAATTAAACATTTTAGGAAAAAAACAAAACACTTTTTATGGATGAAACTACAATACAGGTATGGATCATGGAACAAACAGGGGAGACACAATGTAGGATTCGAAAACTGCGGCGAGGAACAGGTGGTTTAAGTAGAGGGTGAAGAACAGAGAGTAAAGCAGGGGAGCAGATGAAAGCAATCAACTAATACTGAGTGACAAGTGAAAACAATGAAGGATGAACTGAAGGAGAAGGAGACTGAAGTCAGGCAGACAGGGGAACAGATATCTAAGAGAAACAGGATACAAGGAACTAATAACCTACTAACTATTTAAAACAAACACTAAAGGACTAACTGAAATATGCACTGTCCCAGGAACATAAAGAGCTAATCCAAACAAACATCTGGAGATTGTGACACCAAAATTCTTGTTTGTTCACTAATGCTTTCCAACAAACCTCTGAGCTCTCCATACAACAGTGAACATTAATTAAGTCACATTCAGGTGGACTCTATTCACAAATTACGTGAGTTCCTGCAGTGGTTTTGTTGCGCTGGAATTTATTTTGGGGTATGAGAGTAAAGAGTGGTACATACAAATGTATGCCACACTTTATTTCCATTTTATAAATATGTGCTGCTTTATGTTGGACTATCCCATTAGAAACCAATAAAACACATTGAAGTTTGCAGTTACGTGAAAAAAGTTCAACGGGTATGAATACTTTTTAAGCCATTCTTTCATAGTTACACATTTTCATTACTTGGTTTAAAGTACATGAGTGGGAGAACCTTGTAATCCGGTACATGTGATGAACTTTTGAACAAATCAGAGACTGCCAAGATTCAGGAAAAAAAGAAAAGATGCTGAGATTTGACTGACAGTTTCCTGTCCCTACACCCTCATAAATACCCCTATGGTATGATTCACTTGCTGTAGTACATGGGTTTAAAAGCCCTTGTTAGCCACAGCTATGGCTTCCAGATGTTCAAGGAAAAGAAAGAAATTAATCTAATAATCAGGGTGGGTAGAGCTAAATAACCCTGGAAGGTGCCGGATGATATCACCACATCTTCATAAATCAGGATGTCGGGTCAAGAATGTGTTTTTCCAAAGCCTCTCAGACCACCACGGTAAATGGGAATTCCTGGGTGTGAAAGAAAGTACAGAACACAAACTATCAGCAAAATCCAAGCAATGCTCTTTCTCCTAGTTAAGATGAAACCATAATACAAGTTATGATCATGTTGATCGATATTAGTCATCAAATCACATAAAACCAAAACACACTTTCCTCCTTTGTTTGATCCAAGTCCTTATATGGAGGTTTTCTTTTGGTCTTTCCCTGATGTATTTTCTTAGACCTGCATATATCTGTTTTAGCCAACGACAGAGCAAGTTGTATGTATTTACTCATTTGTTTTAGGGAATGGAGTGGAAAATAAAATTTCCGTGCTAATTTGCCCAGTTCAAAGGGATCAATCTAAGGAGAGAAATGCCCCAGAAACAGCCTTAAATTGTTTCAATGAGTTTGATTCTTATCACACGAGCTCTCGTCTCTGCTGCACAAAATCACATGGAATGCAACGTTGAAAGCAGTGGAAATTGTGAAATCAAACAATACCACACTAATGACAGCAGGCATTTTTTTTCTCTGATTTTGAAGATTTCTAACAGTGTTTAATTGTGCTTGGTGTGGGGACAACTGGGATATTTATAGCTGCCTCAGTGCCTCTGCTCTGCATTCCTTCGCAGTAAGCCTGGAGCAGTGCCTCAGATTGGGCTGACGGCTCAGTGCTGTCGAGACGTTATGTGTAAGAGCACCAAAGAGAATCATTGAGATTCAACAGCCCAGCTGAGTTTGTGGTTTAATTACTTTATTTTTTTCCCCCCAAAACAGCCCCATTGACATTCTGCGATATTCATGGGAAGACTGGCTTTCTCCCATTAGGACTGTCAAGCACGAAAAAAAAAAAAAAATCAGAATGACACAGGAGTAAAATATATGGTACAGGTTTTCGACAGACAGGACTCAAATGTTACCCGTATGTCTTCAAAACAACACAGTTGTCCTCACCCACTGCAGTTGTCTTACTCTATGTTTTCCACCTTCAAGGACTTCAACCTCTTGCAGATTCCCCTTCATCTTCTACTCTCTCAGCCACTTCCTCATGCCTAACTCCTTGCTCTTCTCTGTTGATACCTTACGTTTCTCTTCCCAGTTCCCTTTCACTTCATCCCTTTCAACTTCCAAGATTCTGTGTCTTTTCCCCCCCGTCTCTAACTCTGCCACCACATGCCTTCCTGCCCTTAGAATGATTTTGCACCGTTGTGTTCTAGTGAGATACTTATGCGCAGGTGGTGGTGAGAGAGACACATGGCCATCTTCTCACATAAACACGAGGAAACATGTTGACATCAAGGCCACATTGAGTATCAACGCTGTTTATATGCAGTAATCACCTGAAGGTCTGATTAATGTTTTTGTTAATCAGTGGGACAGGAAGGAATACAGCTGTGGCCTGTATGAGTGACGGACCTGTGGAGAAACAAAAAATCAGTGATATGTGTCTCAAATGACTGAAGAGACGCTATTCCATGTTTAATTAAAGGTTCACTAAAAAGTATGTTCTTACGCTCTATATATTTTTGTGAGTATTTAGGAAAACATTTTATTGTTATCGTGTGTTGCTATGGCTCTGCCGGTGAACTGTCAGCTGAAGATGTTGATTTAATTATTATGGGTTCCAAGGCAGAGGCAGCGAGCGAACAAGCCATGCAAGGCACGGGCGTTTGCCTGCTCCCATCAGAGCAGGGAACCCTACTATGAAGATTATTTAAATAGTATCGTTCATTTAAATCAAACATACCGAATTTCATTTTTCCCCAGTCGATCCAAGCATAAAAACCTAGCCATTTAATCCATAAATAAGATTGGCTTCACCGCAATCAACCTCCAGAGGCCTAAAAACTAAGGTTTGCTTTGTGATCTATGGCATATAGTCAATTAATGACTAGTTTTATTGATTATTCCTTAACAAAAGTTTTTTTTTTTTTAATTCAATATGTATTTTCCTGTTCTGACCACAGCATGGCACTCTTCTAATTGAAACCTGACCTTTTTCTAAACAGTTCTGCTTCTTGCTGACATCTTGAGTCAACTCTGGGACATACTGTCATGTGAGACCCGGCTCTGCATTGCAACCTGTCCTTTTTATTTAGCTTTAAAGATGACTCCTGGGCATGACAAACCGATCACACATGCCTATCAGTGAAGGGACACTACTACAAGCCCTTTGCTGGGGTTTGAGAGAAGTCGCTTTTGAAAGCACAATACAGCTTGAGCAAAATTAATCCCCTTTTCTGCCTTCTCCCTCTTTATTACAGGGTGACTCCTGAAGATCCGAGCAGGGCGGTCCTAACACTGAGATCAGTGCTGCCATCTCATTACTCTCCGAGGGATCTGGGAGGTCAGTGCTATCAAGTGGAGTGGCGCTATAAAATAAATTGAATGTTCTGCTGGGGGAAATGTTGAAGGTGATGGACAGAAAGGGCCTCCGTTCAGAACCACAGCTCTCTGCAGCTCCCCTGGGTGCCACAGACTGGGACCTGGGCTCAGCAGCTGGATGACTGGCTAGGAAGAAAGGTTGCAGACAGAATTAAACATGAGCGTACCGGACCAGTGTGGTATGTTGGCCATCCGTCATTCTGCTCAGCTTTGAAAGGCTACCTGTGCAAATTCAAAGGCCCTGTCAGGGATTGGAGTGGACATACTTGGCTGCCCAGTGGTGGAATCAGAATTGCAGATGGGGTAAGAGAAAGGGGAATAGAGTCAATCGATGTGAAAGGCTACAATATAAAACCACAGAGATAGGTTCCCTGCTTCGATCGCCGTTGGACAAGGATAATTTTAGAAGAAATTCTGATTTATGACAGCAAATTACTTTAAGTCACCAAACCCTAAAGATCTTTATAAATAGTAGCTCTGGTGAACTTAGTATTGTAGACCACTTAGAATGTTAGACATGTTTTGGGGGTTCCTGTGCTCAATAGTTCGAACAGACTAACGCAGTCTGCGTCAATACTGATATTTAGAATATTTTTTGTTTCACTGTAAATTTAGAGAAAACACAGTCTGTTTTACACTGGTACCTGATTTTGCATTTATAATGTGTACCTTGATCACGTTTGCATCAGAAAAGGAGATCAACTAACAATCAGATACTAATCTAAAATAAACAGTAAATAAAGACTTTTCAGTGAGTTTTGAAACTGAAAAAGACAATCCATACTATTAATTGGGAATTAATTATTCAATACTGTCCAGACTTTTCCAAAGGACTTTGAGTTTATTTTATTTTTAGTTAATCATCTGTGTTTCTCTATAGTTACATTTATCTCAGTGTTTCTCTGTGCCCACATTATTTCTATTGACTTTTTGGAGTATTTACATGGCTTGTGTTATTTTTCACTGAGCACTGCAGGTTATGTTTTCTCACAACTGCAGCACATTTAATATGTATAGACTTTCCTGTTCATTCAACTAATAACTCCTTAGCATTTTTTATTTTATTTATTAAGATATGATGGAAACAGTTGCAGTTGTGAAAAAATATTGGGTAGATTAAACTTGCAGAATGACACGGTTGAAATATAATTGGATAATTTTGAAAAAATTTGATACAGTAAAGAGGAAGCATCCATACCATGTAAAGACACTGATGTGTTATAACTGAGGTCTTGCATCTTTGCCTTGCATTACGGTCTACCTATCATGTACAGGAGCTTATCTGCCGAACTGCATACGGACCTGCTTGTTTTTGTTTTTACTTTTATTTTTTACCTTATGTATGTTGTTGTGTGGTACTTGTCTTGAAATTGTAAAAATTCAATAAAAAATGTTTATAAAAAAAGAATGATGGAACAAAGGTGTATAGTGTAGATTCATATAGTTTTAAGACATTTGAGTTCAACGTTCTTTAGCATGTGGACAATTTACCTTTTATAACATTCTGAGAGATTGCCTGCTGCGTTTTTCTGCTGAAACCCACAATAGATATGGATCTTTTTTTCATAGATTGAAAGTTAAAAGTCTCAAGTGTGGGTTGGGTTGTCTGCTCTGCCAGATTTAAAATAGATGTACACCAAAGTTTATGTGGAAACACAAAATGTTTAATAGTTCCCCAATCTGTAAGGTATTTTAATGTGTTGCTTCCTTTGAAATGACTCCATACACAGATCACACTGATTTTATAAAACACCTGTCTGGAGCCTTAGATTAAAATGGTCTGAAGCCAGACAAGCACTTCAATTCCTTTATCACCACAAAAGGAAAAACATAAAAGAGCACTTCTGAATAGTGAGCCGCGGGTCTTTTATGATGTTGTCCTGAATTACTCACTGCCTCTCAGAAATGTTATGGTTATTTGTCTTTAACACAGCCTCTTGGCCTTCTTCTCCTTATCTGTGCCTTTAAGATTTATTCATGTCACTTCACCGACATGATGAGTTAGCCCTTGTGTTTTTGATTATGTATCCATTAGTGTTTTTCTAATGGATCAACTTGTAAACTAATTTAACTGCTGGCGCCCTAAAACTATTCTGGCATGAAAGAGCTATTGCAGCATTTAGCTTCCAACCCCTCCTTTTTCCTCTACTGCCAGTAAATGTTTAAATATGTTGCAGTTTTGTTTGAAGGACCGTGTCACCGCACACGGCTAGTCAGCAGATATCTTCAAGATAAGAGAGCTGTGTTTACTCAGGTTTTTCTTTCAAACTTGGTTCCCGTGTTGCGGTCAGACCTGTCGCTGGTAACAGACAGGACCTTTGTACTGCAAGAGAACCACTCCAACACGCACTCTGAGAGCACAATTCAAGGTTTATTTGAAAGTCTCGGTTGTTTAAAAGGTACTCAGTTTTACTGTTCACAGAGAACTCTATTGAACGATGAGTATTTTGAACGTAGTATAGAGAATAGCCTAATGCTGTTAACTATATAAATTCTTGCCCATGTAAAGTTGGAGATGGGTAAAGGCCATACCTGATGCTAGTATTTTGATGCCTATGGTTCACAGCCAGATTTGTATAAAGTTTGACATCAAATTATTATTTTTTTTTCCCACCAAGGGTTTTTTCCAGCAAATTCTAACAATAATGAATATCCTCAAGGTGTTTTACTTTTAGGTGTATAAAAGACAATATTGTAACCACATATGTACGTACACAAGTTACACTAAACTATTTCAGTTAGGCCATTTTCAGATGACCACATTTGTTAATATTTGCTAAATGCCAAATAAACTGCATAGCTTAAGTCAGATATTTTGCATCAGTCTAGAAGCTTCTCACAATAGTTAGCTTAGAATTTGGCCCATTCCTTCTGACAGAACTTGTGTGACTGAGTCATGTCTGCAGGTCACCTTGGTTGTGTCACAGCTCTTCAGCTGTGACACAAATTTTGTATGGGATCAGATGATTATGGTGGTCACTCCAAAAATCAACTTTGTTGTCCTTTACCTACTTTGTAATTAATTTGGTGGTATGCTGAAAGTCGTTCATCTGGAAGATCCATTTGTGCCTAAGCTTTAACTTCCTGCATGGCTATTTTCTTGAGATGTTGCTTCAACATTTCCACATAATGTTCTTTACTCATGATGACATTTATTTTGTGAAGTGCTGTGCGTTTAGTTGTCCTTTAAAACACATCCACATGTCAGCCTCCGTTTAGCTTCGCTGTTGTGAATCAGCCTATTGATCAGAAGCTTACAAAGCTATTGCATTGTTTTGTGTTTTTTACCAAATTGTCTGATTTAATGTCACACTGTCTGACATCAAATCAGACTAACCTTTTCCTGCGGGTGCAAAAAAGGCATTGCTTTCTATTGCGAAGTGCATGTAGATATATAGATTTAACTGTATTTTAAACTGCTGACTTTATAATAAACAGACCTCCATTTGCATTTACTTTAAATTTATATAGAAAACATTTTTCATTAAATGACTTGCTTCTCCCTTTTGTTTTAAGATCCCCATTATCACAATAGCAGGAAATGACGGGTGACATCTTCCATTTAAAAAGGGCAGCTGTAACTGAAGCAAATCAATAGCGTGAGATGGATGGCACTGCTTTTCCTCCCTCAAAGAGCTTCCCTTTGTTTGGAGCCTTACGAATGTGTACTTTTCCACCTGGAACCTGCTCCTTCAGAATGTCATGTACTTCATCACTGCCAGTCTTTGATTACTTCTTCCTTATTAGTCCCTTATCTGAAGAACCGTGACTCTTGAGTCAATGGTCATTATTTTGAGAGTGACATTAAACGTCACACTTCTGGCAGCTTGCCTTCTCGATATAAGTGAATAAAAGTCACATGTGTAGTGCATAATCACATTTAGAGGAGACGTGATTGACAAGTAATAGGACCTCAATAACCAAGCTCCAGTGAAAAGATATTTCTCCGTAATTTTTGCTCCACATCAAGCAAACTTTACTTTAGTTGGTGGGTCTGAAGAGATGTATGGCGGTGTGGTGAGTAGCACTGTCACATAAAATCAAAAAGACCTTTCGTTTTGGACTCAATAATTTCTGTATAGAGTTTATATGTTTTCCCAGTGGCTGTGTTTGTTAACTCAGGGCTACTTAAAGAAAATACATGCAAACCACAAATTCTCATTAGGTTTCAGTGTTTGCATGTGGATGTCTGCATTGTCTCAGTGTTTTCCCAAAGACTGCCCACTTGTCCAGGGGGCACCTTGAATCTCCCTGTTGACTGCAGGGATAGGCTCCAGCCTGTCGACAAAACACAAAAGCGGGACTAAACTGGTTAAGTAAATAAAGTAGTAAGTGCTAGTTGGCCATTCGTACTGAAGAGTCTGTACAGTTCCTTCTAATAACAAATTTATTTCACATTGGCTTTTAACTTGATTTTAATTTGAGTTACATCAGATCTGTTAAGTTGTATGTTTCCGTATTTTAGCTTTTTTTATTTTACTTTATTGTATGGGTTTTATATAGGTGTCTTCTGAATTTGTTTGTTTTAATCCACTTGTGAAGCCCTTTGGTCAACATGGTTGTTTTTAAATCAGCTATATAAATACAATTGACATTAACATTGACAAGTGTTGAGTCTCCCTCTGTAAAATTCAGAAAATCCTACACAAAACTTCTAGTAGAAATTGGTGCCAGCATATTGCATCTATACTTTTTACATCCAGTACCTCCCTAAACAACATTTAATGTCCCTATCTGTGTGTCTGGGGTTTTATAATTGTGTTTCAGTTTATATAACTCAGAAAACAAGAATTCTGTCTAAATAACTCCAAGTCATCTACAAACTTGTGCCCTGTTTGTACCGTGGTAGGAAACTTTGTAGTGTACTCCACGTGTTTTCTCAGGAAGTGACTTAAAACCCAACATCTTCCTTCACGGAGTCACATGGGAAACAACAATAGTCATACATAAACAATTTTCCGCTTTACTGCCACAAGTAACTCAGTTAAATTAGTAAGTTCTGATTGCACCAGTCTTAAAAGCTTAAGGGAAAGACAGCCTTGTAATGATTAAGATGTCATTATCTTCAGAGTTTTTCACTTTTATAATCTAAAGTACCGAGAAATTTTTGTGGGCTTTTCTTTTAAGGTTCAGTTTTTCAATTTAATGCATGAGCAGACATCTTTAGCAGAAGCCTTCTGCCTCATTAGTGAGGTATTCTTTGCAACTTTTTTTTCTTTCTAAAAGACAAAGAGGCTTGAAACGTCTTCCGGTCACTGCTTTTATTTAAGATTGTGGGAATACTTTACTTTTTATATTTTACTATATAATGAAAGATAAACGTTCCTTGTTTCTTTAAATTGGTAAAATACTGACTAACAGAAGCAGTTTCAGAGCCAGACCTAGCTGGATGCTGTTAGATTTTAGAGGTTAGACTTCACATTTGTCTTCTACAGAGGGACAACGTCTGGTCTTATCGTTCTTTCCCAGTGTTGGGCTTATCTCTGCTTTGGTTTTGGAGTTATTCATGGGAAGAAGAGTATATGGACTTAACCGTGCTCCGTCCAAGGCTATAGAGGCTTTGCAGCAGGGCTGTGTCTCATACCTAGATGCATGAGTAATTTACTTTTGCATTAAATGTGGGTTAGACCCATTTATCCACTTCACTTTTTCTGGAAAACACACAATCCTTGCTTAAAGGAGATGTCTCTTCCAACCGCACAAGAAATTCATCAAACTAAAAAAAATGCTATAATTTTTATTTTTACTTTTCCACTTCAGGGATGCCACAAGCCTGTACACCCTTGGAAAAATAAACACTGTACCTCAAGCCTGAGTTGCACTGGCTCAATTAAGATCCTCCACAGGATCAGATGTTGCTGGAATTCGGAAATGGATAACTGACTTGAGATATCTGATCTAGCTTGGTTGTCAAGCAGCACACATTTCATCACAACGTATTAAATTACACATGGCTTATTCCCAGACGAGCAGAAAATTATTTGCTGTTACCTCCTGTGCTTGCCCTCCATCTCTTACCTTCGCACGTAGACGACATAAAGTGTTTATGACCCCACGTCCCAGAGGTCACATTGAGACTTTCATTCATTACTCTGTCATGTCAAGGTTCTCTATGGGCTTTCCCCATCCCATTCATTTATGTGACTGAGGTGCTTAAACAAAAATGCACTGAGAGGTGCTGACCCTGACCTTTGTTCTAGCAGAAAGGTACATAAAAATGTCAAAGCAATAAGCAGCTTCCTCCACAGAGCAAGCAGTCTCCTAAACAGGAGCATTTGCCTATGAGTAACTTATCGCACACAGTACATTAGGCACGAATAAAGACATCCAACATGAATTGCTGAAGTAGATTATGGTGCTATTATTTATAATGAAGCCATGAATTACTTTATCCTGTTTTAATCAGTTTGCTGCAAAGGTAATAAGGGAAAATAGTTATAAAATGAATAAAATGGCACGTTCTTTCCTCAGATGAAGGGAAGTTGTGCTTCCTTTCTCTAATTGTACTGGCCTACATATGTGTTGGAAGCATGGTCCTTCCCTCTAACTATTTCCGGTTATAAACAAGGACTCCACTTTTAAAACAGATAGTAACAGTTCATTTTGTCTGCTTGCGTTTTCCAGCAAGCACGCCGATAATGAAATTGTGCATGCAAAACAATAACACATTTTCATGTCATTAATAGATTTCAGATGTGGACGGAAGTATAAAATACTGAAAAAAAACATTATACTTACTTTCAGTTTATGAATACATTTGAAGCCAAAAGTTAAAATTACAAGTCTTTAAAGCGTGTAGATTGAGGTATTTGGGGATTTGTAAGATTACAACCGGCTTATGTGCATGCTTGCACATAAAACACTAAAACACTAAAACAAGCTTTCTCCGAGAGCCAAGATGGACCTAGTCCTCCTGGCCAGCAACACAGGTTATTGTAAATGTTCCAGATTTTACTAAATAGGTTTGAATCTTTCAGTGTGTAAAGTCTGGTTTGCATTTTGGAAGTAACTGGATAGGGTACAGGTAGGATCCATCCTTTTAGGAAAGCATGGTGAGCCTGATGAGGCAAACATTACAAAGTAGCAAATCTTGGATCATAACCCAACATCAATGGACACGATAGAGAATAATAAAAACGTCATTTGAAATTAATGGAGATATAATGTGTGACAACATTTTTAACCTGAATATGAGCAAAGAATTGAATATGTGGTGACATTTTATAGTAAACATTTACCAAAATACATGGCTTGTTTATTTGCAGCAAGCACATTTTTTTTTTTTATTTGACTTTTGACCTACCGCTTTTTTTCTCAATAGATTAAGTCTCTAAGGCCACTGTTATCTTAATTAGGCTTTGGAAGAAAAGATCCTGATGCCATGAATCATAAGTTAAGCAATTTGGTGTACAAGAAAAATGAGCCAGAAGGTTTACCAGTAAACACAATATGTAGCACAACTACAATGCAAGTGAGGAATGTTTATGTTCTTATAAATTATACATGACTAGAGTAGATTTAGGAAGCAAACATAATACAAGTTCTTTATATATATTTTATGCCACCTTGCTAAAAGTTAAAACCTAAAGCCTGGTTTTTCATTAAACAGTCACTTTATGCTCAGAGAATAGCAGCATTCGTGCATCCTATGTAGTTGTGTGTAGTAGTATGTTTTAAATTGAGAACAAAATATATCTTTTTTCCAACTTTGCATTTAAACTGCAATGCAGACCAAAAACATTACTACTATAAAAATGTACTCACTTTTCATATTTTGTGTTTATTAACACTTTACAGCTGCTCAGTCCATCTGCTGCCATCAGAGGGTCATCAATTTATGCTTCATTGCTATGCAGCTTCTAAAACCTCCAATTTCCTGTTTAATGCTTTTAATGACAGTAAAAAGGGACTCATTAACACCTTTTTCATTTGTACACAGAAGCCTTTTATATAAAAAAAAGAGTCATACATGCATCACTCTAGAACAGGGGTCACCAACCTTTTAGAAGTTGAGAGCTACTTCACAGGTACTGTGTCATACAAAGGGCTACCTGTACTGACTTTTGAACCAGAAGAGTCAGAGCTCACCTTAACTTTATGTAGTATAAACATGTTTTTAAATTTTTTACTCATTTTAAATCTATGTAAGTACAAGTTTGATTAAAAGGCAAGAGCAGCAAAAATAAATTATTTTATTATGCACCTCACTGAAAAGTTGTGCTATTTTTTGAACAGGCTTGAGGGCACCACATATGGTCCTCAAGGGCTACCTGCCCACGGTCACCATGTTGGTGACCCCTACTCTAGAAAGAGGGTGTAAGGAATTTTTTATTCTGGTCTTGTAAAGTACTGGGTTCAAAATTTATTCGATGCCATGGTAATATCTTTGGAGGTATTATACAAGAGTAGTTTTTTAAGGTGTATATCAGTTGATATTAAATCATTCCACATATATATATATATATATATATATATATATATATATATATATATATATATATAAATATATATATTTTTTATTCTGGTCTTGTAAAATACTGGGTTCAAAATGTATTCGATGCCATGGTAATATCTTTGGAGGTATTATACAAGAGTAGTTTTTTAAGGTGTATATAAGTTGATATTAAATAATTCCACATATATATATATACACATATATATATATATATATATATATATATATACACATATATATATATATATATATATATATATATATGTGTGTATCTCTATATAGATATCTATAGAATCTAGACTAGATCTAGATCATAGAGGGATGTGTAGTGTGTCTCTCTCTCTCTAAGAGAGAGAAGAGATCTCTAGAGAGAGAGGGAGAGAGAGAAGAGAGAGAGAGAGAGAGGTGGAGAGAGAGAGAGTGGGGAGAGAGAGAGAGAGATAGAGAGAGGAGAGAGAGAGAGGAGAGACCCCCCACAGACAGAAGAGAGGATAAGAGAGAGACACCCACAGACACCTAAGAGAGAGAAGAGAGAGACACCTCTCATCTCTCATATAATATATATATATATACACACACACACACACACACACACAACCACACACACACAACCACACACACACACATATAGAAAGTCTTGTTAGGATCGCTCACATCAACATTTCCTGAAGATGCAATACTTTACATGTTGCAGGTAATAATATAATAGTGGTTAACAACAATAATGACATAATCATATGTTAAATGAAACACACAGAACATAACTTAACTTGCTGATTAGTTAATGCCAAAAGAGTTTTGTTAGATCGATAGTTTCTACCTTCAATGCTGTGTCCGAAAATAAATGTATATTGCATTCAATTAAAATTCTTGCTCACGGTAGCCTCTGAATATCTGATGAAGATCTTTGATGGTCATCTTAAGGAGCAGCAGGTGTAGAACGTTGCCTTTGTCCAACTCGTGAGGCCTCTACCAGAATCAAGAGAGCCAGATTGCAAAGAATGCAGGAGTGACAGTACAACAGATCCATAATGCTAGCAGATTATGTTGTTTATATAATTAATTGAAACTACATATATTCAGTTGCCAATTAAACTTAAGGCAAATATGATATAGTGTGATGAAGGTGTAACTAGTTTGAGATTCTGTTGTGCACTTTGCAAAAAAAAAAAAAATAATAATAATAGGGAATTTCCACGATGAAAATTGCATTTCTGAAAGGAAACGTGATAAGTCTTCAGTTTTCAGAGTGCAAAAGACAAAACATTAATCATTGTGCAATAGTGATTTAACAAGAAAAGGAACCCCACCTAATGCAGTTAAATACTGGGTAATCCACATTTTTGATCCCGATGCATATGCCCTATTTAAATCTCAAGTGGATCAAAAGCATATTATTTTTTATAGGCATTGAATCCATAAAGCCCAGCCAAAGAGGGGGTAATATTAACTCTATTAGAAAAAAGAGAGCATACTGCCAATTTTTATGTCAAGGTACTTTTAAGTTTCAACAAACTACTGGTGCGCCTATTTTTGTTTTTATGGAATACAGTTTGTGGAACTTTGTTAGCAAACAGTATAACATGCCTCTAATCATTTAGGACTAGTCTCAGACAAAGCAAGTCAGACTGAACGAAGTCGAACGCAGACTGCCGACACAAGTGCACAACAGTAACAGTTTTTGTATGGCAGTAAACTACAGTGTCATTAACATAGAAATGTAAAAAAGCATCAGTAACATGTTCACAGACACTGTTTACATAAATTGAAAACAGAGTTGGACCTAAAACTTTGTGTCACACTTTTTTTGATGTTTAAGTATTCTGATGACAGACCACTTTGTTGCACACACTGTCTATGACTTGACAGATAATTAGAAAACCAACACACATTATAACTTGTTTTTCATAAACCTTTGCTGAAATTCAGATTTTTGAAATGGGACACTAATTGTTTAATGCACCAGGCTCACCACTTTTCAGTAGAACAAAAGTAGCTTGCCACCTACAGTGTCTGGAATGATATTAGTTTGGAAAGAGAGTGGAAAAATATGAGAGACCGGTTCAGCTTCAATGTCGGCTGCTGAATGTAAAAAGCATGTGGAAAAGTTTTCAGGTCTCACAGAGTTATTAGGATTAAGACCTTTCAGTGCATTAGAAACTTCACTGATAGATACATTTGAAAATGATAAGATGTTTCTGTTTAGAGGTTAATTCATGGAGGAAGTGAGAGGTTGACTAATAGAGGCTACATAAAAAATGGGTCCATCCATCCATCCGTTTTCTAACACGCCTATCCCCTAAGGGGTCACGAGGGGGGCTGGTGCCTATCTCCAGCTGTCAATGAGCGAGAGGCGGGTACACCCTGGACAGGTCGCCAGTCTATCACAGGGCAACACAGAGACAAACAGGACAAACAACCATTCTCACACACACTCACACCTAAAGAGGAATTAGAGAGACCGATTCACCTAACACTCATGTTTTGGAAAATGGGTCCAGTGGAAATTAAATATGTATTTGGACAATTAAGCATCTCTGACTTATCTGATATCACAGTGGAGTTATTGTTAATTATTAGTCTATGATCTGTGATGGACTGCTGACCTGTAAGGGTGTACCCCGTCTCTTGCCCAACGACTGCTGGAAATAGGCACCCGCCTCCAAGTGACCCTACACGGGTTAGCGGGTATAGATAACGGATGGATGGACACTCTGAGCGCTGAGCAGTGTTGCCAGATATTGTGAGAAAAACAAGCAACAGGCAACCCACCACACGACAGAGGTGGGGGGTATGGGAGTTGGGCACAGGCGTAGTATGCATAGACGCATCGAGTAATTTTGCCGTGTCTTCCACATGCCCTGAATACATTTATTCGTGCCAAGGAAGTTAAATCATTAATCATGACTCTGCGATGTTTACACAATGTTTAAATGATTAAGTTTTTTCACACTGCAATACTTTTTTCCCTCTTAAACTAAAAAGGACACGGTATTATTTATTAATCTATAAATAAATACATTTTACATTTTAATAAAGACGCAAGCTTTATTGTTCTTTTTATTTATTTATTTTCACTCTCTCTCTCACACACACACATGTAATCCTGAGCCTTCTGTACACACCAACAACAATAATTTCTTCATATATGCATGCTGTTTATATCCATATGTATCCACACCGTTTTTTAAAAGCCTGGAAAGAGATTTAAAATTTCAAAGACATTCCAGGATCTTACACTTTGCTTGCAAACGGGGCAGCAGCTTAATATCCTTGAAACAGAATCGTTTTGCACAGCTTCTTGCATATGCTGACACTCTGTAACTCCAGTGTACTTCATTTGGCAATGTGATTCAACCTTAGTTTGTCAAATACAGAGACAACAAAAAACCACAACCTGCCACTCAGAGAATTTACAAACAACTTCAGAAAAAAAGAAGCCCAAAGTCGCTTAGAATGATCGGACTTGGCAACAGTGGCATTAAGCGCTGACTTAGAGAGTCTGAACAGGTTTCTAAAATTGCTTTGGGTTATTTAAACATTCTGTAGTGTGAGAGCAAAAATAACCCTGTTTTGCTTTCTTTATTGCAGCAGTACACTTGTTTCATAATTGACTGAAATCTAACCAATCAACTTCAGAATCAGATTTCCTTGCTTTTGCCACAGGCTGATTTCTCCTGTGCAAGAGACGTGCTAACTGAGTTGTGAAACAGGGCCTAACTCAGCTCTTCACTCTCAGCTGATAAAATTGAGCATGTTTGTCAATAACATTACTAAAACTAACTAAAACTATCAAAAATGCTGTTCCCATTATGAAGGAATACATCATTGAGGAAGGCCTGCTCCCTAAACTGCTTCATAATTGTTTTTTTTGGACAAGAACAGGCTTAAGGTAGAGAATTTTAGTGTCTCTAACAGCACCAACTATGCAATGATCACTTAGGTCATTTGTGAAAGCTGCTGTTGTGGAGTATTCATGTGGCATGTTGGTGGCAAAGAGATAAAGGATATATTTGACTCTGGATATTTGAAATTAGGATGGTAGGACTGTCGATACATTGAGAAGAATTAAAAGCAAAACAGTGGGTCTAAAACCCTCTGATACTGATGTAACCCAGTATCAAGTAAAATCACCAACCAGGATGTTTTCTTCAAATTTAATTCAGGCAAACATGGGACTATTGATGTCAAAGCATCATGCAGAAGGAAGGTCTGTAACAAGCAACGAGGGTCAAAACCTGTCAATCACATGTTAATATTTTCTCTAACTGCTTAGGAACAGATTTAGAAAGAAAGATCTGTGCCCGTATTCACAAAGATTCTCAGTCCTCTGAAAGGCTCCTATCGTAGCCTAAAAAAACCCTACCCTATGTGTCTTAGCTTAAGAATGATTCAGATGGTTGCTAAGAGCAACTAAGATGACAGAATATTTGAGGACGTATGTCTGACCCCGTTGCTAGGTGTGACGCAGTTTTTCTAAGAGATGTGATCTGTTGATAGTACAAGAAAACAACAACAACACAAATGTGCTCCTAGTGATCAAAGGAGATAAATTAAACTGGATTAAGTAATGTGTCTCAGGATGATGAAACTTAGCAAAATTAATTGAATGTCACACACCATCAAATTTTTTTGAATCACCTTATTAAGATCCTCTTCATAATTTTGATTTGCTTATTTTTTTGTTTACTCGCCAGTCAATTTACTACCTTATCTATTTGATATTAATGTGCACTCACCTGTTAGCATTTTACCAGGGTTGCCTGCTTGTATAAAGTGGTCGTATTTGGCAAAATGACCAAAATGAAATGGAGAAAAAAAACTAACCAAAACAAAAAAACAGCAGCACATCTTTCTTTCTCTGGGAGGAAAATAGAGGAGTGTTGAAGCAGTCAAAGTCAATAATATTGAATCCAAAGAAGAATGTTGTATGCATTGTCAAGTGCTCCAGAGTCCTGTTAATGACCTGATTATTTGACACAGGTGTATGGAAGTAGAGACATATAAAAGTTGCATGACATTGGACCTCTAAGACTGGAGTTTGACACCCCTTATGTAGTTATTACAGAATTCGTTACCACAAACCTTGGTTGTACATGTCTGTGCAGATTTAAGCTCGTCTGCTCTTGGTTGTACAGAGTCCAGATTGCCTAAGGCAAAGGCACTAAAACTCCACGCGGTGAAAAAGAGCCACAAAAACTCCATCACAAGAGAACTGTGTTTGTAAGTTCTTCAGGAAACAGTGACCAGAGCTAGTGACCGAGAGGGAGAGCTTTTAGCTAGCAGGCAGGACAGAGAGCTAGTAGCTGACAGGTAGAACTAGAAGCTACCAGGCAGGACTGGTAGCTGGTAGATAGCAGGTAGATTACATTATTCTCTCACGTTTAGACCACCATAATGTGTATCAATAGGTTGACATACCTAGCCAAAAAGAAAACAGTGTGACAGGTACTTAATATAATCAAAATACTTATGGCAAACACATGAGGGTCCTTGTGCACAACACTGGAGCTGGATTACAATTAGGGTTGCCAACTGTCCCCTGAAAAAAGGAACTGACCAATATTTAGACACAACAATATCCATCCATCCATCCATCCATCCATCCATCCATCCATCCATCCATCCATCCATCCATCCATCCATCCATCCATCCATCCATCCAATTAACCAACTAATTCATTTAAGTTTGAGATAAATGTTTACAAAATCATTTCAAACACAAGAAAAGACAAAAACATGTTCATCATGTCAGGGTCATTGGCTCTATACAAATAAGAGTGATTGAAATTTGTTTGATTTACAGTCCCTTGAATAAAAGCTTCAACTCAACAGCCTGCCTTTGCTCTACAAAGAAAAAAAAATGACACACTTTGGTGCTATTGCATCTACAAGTCTAATTAAGTGTTTCACTGATAGTGATTTGACTTGTAAATTGATAAACACTGAGCAGGATGTTCTTTTTAACTCAGGGGAAACTGGAGAAAAGGGAAATACCAAAAGGCCTTGTAAATTGCTTTGCAATTTTTCCCCTATCATCCAATTAATACATAATTGTCTCCCTAATGTGAAAACATCTGAATATTTTACAGTTTTACAAATTGTCCTTTTTCGTAGTTTTTGGTCTAGTCTCAATTTATGAAGGGGAAGAGTTAGTATATTTCAGTGAATGAATCACCATTAGTAGACGTCTTGCAATCAGAAGGTGGTGGGTTTTATTCCAGCTTCCCCCTGTCATATGTTGATGTGCCCCTGGGCAAGGCACTTAACCTCAAATTACTGATCTGTGTATTAGGGTATGCATGTGTGAGCTCTATAGTGTAAAGCACATTGAGTGTTGAACATGACTGGAAAAGCACTATATAAGTTCATTCCATTTAACATTTATATAAGCTCATTCCATTTAACATTTATATAAGTTCATACTCTATCTGCTCAATTATGTCTTTTTTTACTTTTTTTGTTGTTGATGCAACCAGTTTCTCAATATTCAGGAGTATTCTTATAAACACTGACTGTATATTTTAGATAGGTTCCCAAACTTACAGTGGTTTTGCAGTATGTGTATTCCAGAAATGTCCAACATAAACAGTTCTCTAGTTTTAAATTAGACGTTGTGTGTAGAGTGGCAAAATTCTTTAAAACCAGATGGTACCATTGACGTTATCACCCTGACATATGGATCCTTCAGGCACATTGATAGAATTGTTGTGTGTTTAGTTTTCCTCTCCAGGACCCACAAGCACTGGAGCTGCAGTTACAGCCACGCAGGCACGCTTTCATGTGGCCAGGCATCACCATTCTACCAGCCTCGAGTGCATCCTCTGTCGCTTAAATGGTCCCTGTGGTTTTATATTAAATGAGCAATGGGGGGTGTCAAAAGCCATAATGGTTTTAGTTTGGCTTGGTATGAATCAGGAAATTCATTACCGTATGCTTTTATTTTAAGCATTGTGACCGCCGTAAAGCTTAGCTTTTTGCCTTTACTGCTTGCACTTTTTTAAAGAAGTAATACTGTCTTACAAACTTAATAGATCATTTGTTTTTTGGAATGTAATCAACAGGCTTAGTGAGAGTGTATTAAAAAAATAGAATCCATAAATGAGGAACAAAATGTTCCAGGATTTGGAGCTTGGCAGTAGTAATAGTAACTTCCACTGGCTGTACTGCGAGCCACTAACAGTATCTGCAACTTGGATGTACAATGATTTGTACAAAATAGACTTACAGAGAAGATGTTTTATTTGCAAAGTATTAAAGCTGCATTAGGTAATTTTTCGATTAATGCATTTTTTCTTTACATATTTTTCAAACCGTCATGACAGTAAAATGTGAGACAGATGATATGTGAAAAAAACTGAAAATAAAGCTCCTCTGACTCCTCCCAGTGGTCCTACTGCTATTTGGAGAAATGCACCACTGAGGAATATCTGGGCCTCATTGGTTGTTAGCAGTGTCAATCACCCTTGTGTACAATCAAAAACAATTACCAAGGAAACACTATCATCATTGTTACATAACTAGGAAATACAATATTTTAAACATTGAAAATGTAACAAAAAATGAGCAAATCGTCAAAATACTCAACAATATGGCAACTCCATCACTTTGATATCTGAGTGTTTTAGTCACATTTGAATGCTGGCGGTGCTTTCACTCTAGTGGTAGCAGGAGACGGATGAGCATGAGACTACCTGACCCACGCAAGTGGCTCAGGTAGTGCAGCCAATCCAGGATGGCGTATCAATGCAAGCTGTGGCAAGAAGGTTTGCTGTGTCTGTCAGCGTAGAGTCCAGAGCATGGAGACAAGCTAGTACATCAGGACACGTGGAGGAGGCTGTAGGAGGGCAACAACCCTGCAGCAGGACCACTACCTCTGCCTTTGTGCAAGGAGGAACAGGAGGAGCACTGATAGAGTCCTGTAAAATGACCTCCAGCAGGCCACAAATGTAAATGTGTCTGCTCAAATGATCAGAAACCGACTCCATAAGGGTGGTATGAGGGCCCAACATCCACAGGTGGGGGTTATGCTTACAGCCCAACACTGTGCAGGAAGTTTGACATTTACCAGAGAACACCAAGATTGGCAAAATTGCCACTGGTGCCCTGTGCTCTTCACCGATGGAAGCAGGTTCATACTGAGCACATGTAACTGACGTGTGAGAGTCTGGAGAAGCTGTGGAGAACGTTCTGCTGCCTGCAACATCCTCCAGCAGGACCGGTTTGGTAGTGGGTCAGTACTAGTGTGGGGTGGCATTCTTTGGGGGGACGCTCAGCCCTCCATGTGCTTGCCAGAGGTAGTCTGACTGTCATTAGGTACAGAGATGAGATCCTCAGACCCGTTGTGAGACCATAAGCTGGTGCGGTTGGCCCTCGGTTGGGAGGTCATACAGGCACGTGGAGGCCACACACACTACTGAGCCACATTTTGACTTGTTTTAAGGACATTGCATAAAAGTTGGATCTACCTGCAGTGTGTTTTTCCACTTTACATTTGAGCATGGCTCCAAATCCAGACCACCATGGATTAATACATTTGATTTCCATTTGATAATTTTTGTATGATTTTGTTGTCAGCACATTCAACTATGTAAAGAACAAAGTATTTGATAAGAATATATTATTCATTCAGATCTAAGATGTGTTATTTTAGTGTTTCCTAAATGAGATGTACTTTTTAAGGGGGTGGGTGGTTGACAAATACAATTCTGACATACTGATAAAAGTGTTTTATAAGAAAATACATTTATATATTGTTGCTATGACAACCTATCCAAAACATTAAAAAATGACATATTTGTGTCATGTGGTGTGACACTATAACGTATATTTTGGACTGGCAATAATTTGGCTATTTTGAGGATGAAAAGGGCCAATCCCAACTGGGAAGTTGCAGGTTCTGTCAGAATTCTGGTGCTGCATCCTTCGTAGGAACCGGTGTACATGGGCCGGGTCCTTCGCCGACCTCAAAAAAGAGAAGACCGGAAGAGATTGGCTTGTGAAATGGGGCGGTCTCTCCTTCACCGGCTGTCCCCGCCCTTTTCTCAGTGTAATTCCTGTTGCCTAGCCGCAAAGACAGGGTGATGCAGCTGTGAAGCCAAACAAATGGCACCCGAAAATTAATCCCACCGTCTCCACTGTAAATAACTGTACACAATTTTTATTTTCTCCTTCATGATGACTCACAGTGCATTGCTTAAAATGTTGTTTTATTATACTTTCATTTTATTCTCATTCATTAATCAGTCAAATGTTCAAAGTAATTTTAGATCGATATAGATATATATACCACTAAATAAAATGAATTGATGACAAATACCATTTGTGTGATTTATCTGTAAAACGTTTTACTACTGAAACACTAACCTTACAACTTTCTGAGCAAAGTTGAAATCAATGTTTTTGTAAAGAATAATAATAATGAACTAACCGTTGAGATTAGACATGTGCCTAAACTTCTGTTTTTCTGTTCTTCTGTTTTTAACTCACTGCGGAAAGCCAGCAGGAGTTTAAAAGTAATGCGTTGGGAGACAGTCGCTCTTACTCGGCATAGCGAGGCTCAACCGCCCGGTTGCCTGAAAGCTGGTGAGGGGAGCCATCTGTGGCGCTGTGCAACAGCAGACATGTTGGCCCAAAAATGTATATCAGGGCAAATTTAATTGCACTACAGACCTGCAATCCAACAGTTGTTTATGTTGCTGGTTCCATATGGTTGTTTGTGTGTGTTACTCTAGAGATAAATTTTTTCCTATCTTCGAATATGTTTGGCTAAAATTTCCTTTTTCTATTTGTTTTTCCAATGTCACAACCATTTGTTTTTGTTTTTTTTATTTTCTCTTCCTCCAGAAGGCAGATAATTGCCTCTCATTCTCATTGGAAGCTCATTAACACCTCGTCAGCATCCAGAGGATGAGCATTCCATCGATTAGATTCCTACCAGGGGTAACGTCAGACACCCTTGGATGCTCAGTCTATTTCCATATTCCTGACTGGTTGTTAATGAGATGGTGAAAGGCACCAGGATTTTGCTGACTCCATCCATGCTCAGAAGTTGTGAGCCAGTTTTATAATTACTAATTTACCCACCCTCACACCCAGCAACTTTCCAAGATGCTGTTGAGAAGCACCACTTGGAATAATCCTGCCCTTAATATTTCTTTAAAGCAACAAAGAGAAGCCTATAGGCGGAGAATAGCACTTACTTCATGAAATGTACTGCAATCCATATGTTGGATGAAAAAAAGGATATTTCAGTGACAGAGAAAACACATTTTTAGTCGGTATCCAATTCACTATTACACACACACAAAAAAATAAAAAATTACAGAATGCTTGATTTAAAACAATTTACATTTTAGACATTAAATGTCCAAAATTTCATCAAGAAAGTAAATGTAGCCCAAAGGTTTTTTTTTACATCACAGGTGAAAAGAATGTGAACAAACAATTAGTAATTTTGCTTTAAAAAAAAAAAGAATATCCAATAAAGTCACTGTAATAGATTGCAGTGTGCTGCAAAATTTGAGTTTGAAAGGTGCCGTTAAATTGGTATTTTCTAGTTCATTAAATTGTGACAGTAAAACAGAGTAGAAAAATTTTAACATGATTAACGACAAAAACGTGAACATCATAAGTGGCAACACCTGTGAAACTTGAACAGTGCTTTTTTGATCCTCTCTCACAAACACATCTTGTTAGTGTTCATGTTCTAATACTTGCCTGTGTAAAATGCCGCCTAAAAGAGTATTTCCCTATTAAAAATGGCAGGGCATTTGGAGACTGGTGCCAACAATAAATAACTGTGGAGACTTGTGTTTGACAGATTTAATTCACAGCTGATAAAAACAAAAATACACTGTCATGGTTAATGTCCCTATATGCTGGATCTTAAAAGTATACACACCCCAAGTGAAATGCTGAATGATAAAGACCTTTTTTTTTTTTTTACCAAGATGGCACCAGTGTGCGGCTTGTCATTTCAGTCATATGGTCTTTTTCATCCCATAGACTTGTAAAGTGGTTCAGAGCTTATCTGCTCAGATGTTTTTTTTCTCTCCTGGATGAAAGTAATTGCAACTGCCATTACATTTTTACTTTTCTGTCACATAGAAAGTACTCCTAGATCAGTGGTCAGTTGCTACAAACCTTGATCAACCACTCTGGTCGGTCATGGCAGAATGTCATTTACACTGAGCCTGATTGTAGTGGAAATTTTTTTTTTCTGTTAAAGGGAAGTTTTCCTCTCCACTGTCACTACATGCATGCTCACTATGAGGGATTGCTACAAAGTTAACGACACAATGCAAGCAACTTTCCATTGTTATCAAGAGCTCATCCAGAAGAGTGAATGCTGCAACTTAGTGAGTTGATGCAATTTGCTGGATTTAGAAAACTTTTTCTTAATCTGTCTGTATAATTCAGTTGAATTGACTTTGTAAAGTGCCTTGAGATGACGTGTTGTGAATTGGCCCTAGGAATATAAACTGAATTGATTTCACTTTTGCAGATTTTTTTTGTGCAGTTTTTTTTTATTATTGTGACTGGATTTTAATCATGGATGATTTTGATATTCACCTTAACTATGAAACCAAGCTGCTCACTAGAGACTTTGCAAAGCTGATCAGTTATTTTAACCTGACACCGTTGTTGAGGGAACACACTGAACCGTGTTTTAACTTTTGGTTTAGATGACCATATTACCTCAATATGTGACTTTTTTTGATCATCTGGCACTTTTCTTTGACTTTATCTTTTGCACTTAGCCAATGTGTCGCAGAGCACTTTCTTAAAATATGCTCTTTCCTCTTTGGAGGATTCCAAGGATAGAAACGTTGATCAGTTTGTTGAAGATTTTAATACTGTCTGTATGATGGACCTTTTAAGACTGCAGAGATCCAAAAATTTCTTGTACAACTTCACTAACTTCCAAGGTGCATGAAGAGCGTCAAGGAACTATTAAGATGAAAACTTCCGCAACACTTGAAGTATTATGAGCAGACTTTATTAGCAGATCATTGCATTTTGGCTTATGGCCAAAACACCTGCACCTTTTAAGACTAACACCTGCAAATTTGCTGCCATGACACGGGTTTTTTGCACTGCTTGGCTGATCATTCTCCACTCCATGCTCCACCCTTCCGTTTAGCTCACATTTACCAGTTTAACTTGCTGCTGCTTATTAGGCCAATCCATTCCACCTGGGACTCCACCTACACATACCTGTGCTTGTGTGTGCCACCTGGTTCAGGTTGCTCCTGGGGATTCTGTGTCTTGCTCTGCCCTCGCTGGTAATTCACTGGATTCACCTGGTCAAATCAGCCTCTGCCTGCATCCCCTGATCAAGCCTAACTTTGCTTTTCCGGAATGTCTCTTCTGCCATCATCTTCTATTTTAAAATAAACATTTTATAACGCAACACTGTCTGTAGAATACCGGGTTCCCAGAGCACCACACATTAATGACAACACTTGTGTGCTAAGATGGGCGCGTTTATAAAATTTTGTAATTATAAAAGTATTTGTTATTAGGCCTGCACCCTCCTATTTTACCATTCACATATCTGCTGCTGTCTTAAATCAGTTTGAACCAGTGTCCACCTCTGAGATTTTGGAAATAGTCCCTCACCTGAGGCTATATTATTGTCAAGGTTATGGTCTGTTTAGACTGCGGAAAGAGGTTTTGAGTACTGTGGGCTTCCTTGTTAATTCAATTAACACCTCTCTGTCCTCAGGCTGTGTCCCAGTTGTCTTTAAGCATGCTGTGGTCCAACTTCTGCTTAAAACAGAAGCAACATTGGTTGTAATGTTCTGTCAAACTTTAGGCTGATATCTATATTAGTGTTCTTTCCCAAAATATGAGAGAAGGTGGTTTGTCTCCAATTACAGGAGCATCTACAGCTACATGCGATAAGTGAGAAATTTCAGTCTGGTTTTAATTTATATTGCTTTTAACTGCAGATTCAGGATACTCTACTGTTTTAATTCTTTTGTCTGTGAGCTTTGACACAGTGGACCATGATATTTCATTATGGCGGTTGGAGCAGTCCATTGGTGTTTAGAGCACAGCTCGCAAAGGTTAAGGTCTTGTGTGGGGTGAGAGCAGGACCAAAATTCTGACAAACCTCTGCTCTTCAGAGGAGTGCTGCTGAGCTTAACAGGTTTATTAAACATGTAAACATGTCAATGGACCTTGCTAAGGAATCTCAGAGAAGAATGTTAAAGAAAATCTATAGGAGTATTTGTGACCGTGGTATAATGAAATCAGAAATCAGTATTTTAGAAAATATGGCATAATAATGACATTATAAAATCTGAATGTTTCTAAATGATTTAAAATGACCAGGGAGGCTGTCGACAGGCTTTCTACATGTGACAACCATCTTCTCTTATTTATCTAGTTTATTCTAATGAAACCTAAAGGCCTGATTAAAATATCCCAAAGCCCCTGTGGCAGAATGCACTATAGTCTGATAAAACCTAACTTCAACTTTTAGGCTTAAATTCAAAAAGGTATCAGATACAAAAACAACGCAGCAGATCATGAAAGGAACACCATACACACAGTGAAAAATGGTGGCAGCATCATGCTGTGAGCTTATTTTTGCTATGATGAAACAGTATTATTTTTCGCCCCCAGTAAATGGGATTGTTAACAGCACCAAATGACAGTTAGTTCTAAAATCTGCAAGAGACAGCTAAAGATGCAACTTTAGGCAAAGAGGAATTTCCTTATTCAGCAGATGGGTAGTCCAGTAATTCAGCCAGGCCAAAACCATTGCCTAACCTGAAGAGAATGGAAGATTTAGAATGCCACAGCCAAAGTCCATAAATAAATGTGATAGAAAAAAAAGCGATCCTCTGAGGATTGTGGAGGACTAGAAAAGTCCTCAGAAACTAGTAGATCAGGGAGACATTTGAAAAGTGAACAAATATGGCTCAGCTATGATGAATCATACTGAAAGAATAGTTAGTGAAAAAGGAATGTAAAAATGGCCAGAGATTATCTGTAAATGGATTTTACATGCAGTATAGTGACTCTTTATGTGGAAGACTAGTCAATACGGACAACAGCGTAAAAACAGATCATGATCTGAATGCCTTACTCGCTGTTAGTAATTAGTAACTGTGCTGTAACCAAGCACATCTGCACACATAAGATCAAAGCTTTGAGATGTTTTCCAGTGCCCCATATGTCAAAACAGACATCTGCATATGACAATGATTCATAGTACGCCTACTAAGTTGTTTATGAACCCAATCTAAAGAAAAAAGAGGCCTGTCTTTATATTCACTGAGATTAAACAGGTTAAGCTATTCTTTATATTTAAGTTTGATGTTATTTTTCAAACCTGATGCATATTCAAGAGTATTTATTCTGCTGTCAGTCACAGTTTCATTGGTTACTTTCTGACATGTAAGCTACCTTCATACGTGTTCCTGGTTATCTCACACATTCTACCCTGAGGTAACACCTCTGCCTTTTGCCCTTTCTTTCCCCAGTCTGTCTTCCTCACCCTCTTGTTTCCTGTACTCCCTCCACTTCTCACCACCAGCGTCATCTGCATTTATGCACCTATGTCTCATTTATCCATTCCTCTTAGATAAAGTCTCGGGAGATGAGAGACATCTGCTGAATCTGCTTTGAAGATGCTCCACGTTGCTCAATTATGTGTGGTGCCAAGGTCTCGTTTGCATTTGGTGACATGGAGAGAGCATCACTAACAGGTGGCAGAAGAGGACACGCGTGGCGGGCTGTTTGATAAATAAAATATATTATGGTAATGTCGCCAGGGAAGGGGAGAGATGTGAGTATTAGTGAATTGGCTTGCGCCGCTCCCACATCCAGAGAGATGAGATTTTAGGAGGTGGATGGTGGAGAAACATATGCACACACTCCCAAGCACTAAACATATAAATACAGTGAAGCATGCCCCCACCCCCGACCGTAAATGTGTAAATGCAGGCATATGTTTAATCCTCTACTGTCAGTGGATTTGCATACATGTCTGAATACAGAATTCAAAAATGCTTATTTGTTAAAATGAATGCAAATCAACTGCCGTGTTGACGGACTGCCATAAGAGCCACGAATACTGGCTTGACTAGTTCTGGCAGATGGAGGCTTGCTTCCTCTGTGGGTGTATCCCATTACTCTTCTGAAACCCTCGGCCTTCTACTGGACTGAAGTTGGACAGGCACTCTACCATCAAGCCAAATGAAGAATGTGTATTTAATGAGGAAGGCGGGAGTGTGGGGTGGGTGGGTGAGAGGGGATGGATTAAAACTAACACATTGAAATTTTTTACACATGCCGGCATGCAGACACGTACAAAGCAAAAATAAAGACTCCAAACAACAAGCACCATACTTCAACCTCTCCCAAAAAAAGCACACACGCAAACACACCCAATGTGAGAGGTGACCAGAGGTCAAAGGTCTTTGGACTGCAGGGCATCCTATCTGAAAAATGGGAGTCACGTAATTCATCATGCATTTGGTCTACCAGCACACATTATCAGTCTTTTGTGTCAAAGAGGCTTGGTTCTGCTAATAGAATTTGTTCCTTTGGAGGTAAAAGGAAATATGAAAAGGAAACAGAAAACTGATTCTTTAGTTTTGACATGCTAGTTTTCTTCACATTTAATGGTGAGGTTAATGTAATGAATTCAAACAACACAGGACCAACACAAATTTAAAAAAAAATATTTCATATTATACGTATTTTACCATTGGTTGTATTCTTAAACAAATTTCTTCAAAGAGAGCTTTTCTTCCAGTGTCTCAGGTTGAGGTCAGCGTTTTTACTTGTCAATCACTTCTCTGATGAGAAGGATACGATGAGGCTTGGATGAGGTTAATATATGACAAACAAACAAGAGAGAAGGGGGCCTTCTGTTCTGCAGCAATACCTGCCTTCTAGTGGGAATCAGGCCCATATGTGTTATGGGTAACTCCCAGTGGAAGCTGTGACTGCAGGGGTCACACCGGGGCAGCTTCGTACTCTCTTCATTGCACACAGCTGTGCATGCCACGCAGAAAGCCCTCACCTCTGACCTTGCGACCGCCTGGTACACCTTTGCTGGAATGTTGGATGATTGGCTACTTCGCTCCCCTTTTCATTTCCTGTCGCTTCAGTTTTCACTAACAGCCTTGTGAGTCTCCCAAGCGCCTACCTGCCAAGGTCTTAAAAGGATTTTCTGGGCTATCAAAGACAGGCTTTGGGCTTAAATATGAATGATGAATGGATTTGAGCCTAACAGTAAATCAATAATGTCTGCACGGCAATGCATTACACTTGTGCAACTCATTATTCATCGAGCAATAACGGAGAACTAATCCCCGGTATTTATGTTGGAAAACAGTTAAACACTCTGACCCATTTTGAGTTTGAAATTAAAGGTCACATATGGTTAAATTTCACAACAAGGATGAATTGCAATTACATTTCAAGGATTTCCTTGGATATTTTCAAGAACAGTGACAGGGTACAACATTAAAAGCTATATATTTATTTGACAAATTTACTACAGGCATTTTAGCTTTGTAATGATAAAAGGCTTGTATTTTCAAAAACACTTCAAGTTCATGTTCAATGGTGGTATTTGATGTGCAATTTGACTCGTTTACCAGAATGCCAAAACTTTGGGGGTGCTCCAATCAGGGTTTTCATTGCTTATTTGCACATCCAGTCAATGGGATATGTGCACATCCCAGTATTGTGTGTCGTGGAAGCACAGTAAGAAATACTGTAGCTTCTGATTTGTTGCTTCTGCATGGGTCTATTTAACAATAGTTTGTCTGTTACTTTTAGTTTTCTAAGAAACCAGGAGTGCTTTTAATCATCTCTAGCTCTAAATTTAATTGCTTAGACTTAACTGGATAATTCTGCAATGCACAGAGATTCTTGGAAGTATAGTTTGAGATTCAAGAAAATTTTATTTTATTTTCGAACATTTACACACACACAGTTACACACACTATATACATAGCTTTAGGCCAACGTTAGATGATATTGTGCTGCAGATCATAGGCTCAATTAGACATTCAGGAAAATATCTCCACTGACAATGCTGCTTGTCAAGACTTTGATGCAATCAACAGGGCTCCCTTAGATAGGAAATTTTTGACCAGTCTGTATAATCTGATTGAATTTGACTTTGGAAAGTGCCTTGGGATGACGCTATATAAATAAAACTGAATTGAATTGAATCATGGTTGTAATAGAAATCCACTACTCCATTTGCTCACCTACAATTGCAGCAGAGTGCATGAGAGTTGTGTGTGCCATTATTGACAAGGGTTTTAAAGTTTATTTTGGCAAATGTTGGTTAAATTACACCTAGGGTTCTTAAGATAAATAAATTGTGGGGGTCATTTTGTGAGCTTCTTTTGCCTCATTAAGTTGCTTCCCCACCTCACTGTGAATGGCTCTCAATCCAAATCTGCTTTGAATCTGGTATTTGAGTCTGTCTAGACACATGTTTTTAGAAAAATCTAACATCCAGTACAGCTGGATCTGCACTTGATTCAGCTATGTCAAGACTGAAAACATGAAACACATGGTTACTTGAATCAATCAATCTATCTATCTATCTATCTATCTATCTATCTATCTATCTATCTATCTATCTATCTATCTATCTATCTATCTATCTATCTATCTATCTATCTATCTATCTATCTATCTATCCATATATAAAGAGAAATTAGGTAATTAACACAGATTGAGGCAAATTTACTTTAAGCATTATTTTTGGTTTGAGAGGATATAAAGAAAGGTTTCTCTGTAAGAAAGCCCTATACATTAACAGCTATGGTCCTTTAAGGGGATGGAAAAATGGGAATTTAGGCTGCCATGGATGATGGATGGATGCTGTTGTGTAGATGAGGTGAGATGTGAGACGTTTGCTCCCTTTTCCTTTTTCATCCCTTCTGGGGCCAAACGAAGACGAAGGAGAGTCACGTTTGAACTGGTTGCCTTTGTTATTCGTCCTGTTTGAGGCTATAGGTTCAGTTGTCACTTAGACGTCTGGGACAAATCCATTAGCTCTGCAGTATCTCGACTACTGAGGCGTCACCTTCGTCTGTGTCACTCTGGAGCCAAGCAATGGAGACGGACACAAATAAACTCAGAGACAGAAATGTGGCAGGAGTCAATAAAAATATCTGAGAGCATGCTAGAGTTTACTGAGGTTCACTGTGGTGACTACATTGGATGATCACAACCAGGGGTGCCGTCACAAATCTTGGGCCCCATGACAAAAAATGTAAATCATACCAAAAGCTCATATGTATATATGAAATTGTATTTTTTGGGGGCCCTGACAGTCAGGGGCCCTTGGAATTGTCTGAACATTTTCCCCCCATATAGCGCACCTGATCATAACTAGAATTGCACATTATGTACATGTTGCACATGATTGATAGTATGGCACACTCAGGTAAAAAAAAATATGAAAAAACTGTGGAAAAAAGAACAACAGCCTATTTACAGGACAATATGAGATACTATTCATGATAATACAGCAACATTTAAAGTAGCTAAGGCATGTGGAAGTGTACCTTATCATATGAGAGACAGTGTTAACACTTCCCGCCTAAAGAGTGGATACTAAAGGCCCTACACAGTCCAAGAAGTGAGAAAAATGGAACAACCTGAACGGGATGGGCAAAAGGGGTCGTGGAAGGAGGGCAAAAGACAAAACCTCAGAGTTCATGGTCAAGGATGTAGTCTCGAGGAGACCCATAGATCTGGAGGCCAACTGCAACAGCAGCACAGGAGGTCAGCAGTGATGTCAATGCAGGAGCCTAGGATGTTGCTGGGGAAAGACATCTTGAGGCACACAGAGAAGAGTATCTGGAGTCATGCATTGATGTCAAAGGAGGCCTTCAGGCTGGCAATGCAGGAACCTTGGAATCCGTCAGTAAAAGACGTCCTGAGTCTGGTGTAGCTGTTTGCAAAAGAGGTTAGGGGCTGGCAGCAAAGGAGGTCTGGATACTGGTGATGCAAGAAACTGAACCTGGAACCCAGGATGGTTAAAACCAAGAAGAAACTCTGGATATCGCTCCACAGGATGCAAGAACCCACAAAGTAGCTCTGAGGAATGGTGGCCAAACCGCTGGGACCCCTCCATAAACCCCTGCAAGAACCCTGGAGAATGGCATAGAAGTTGAGGGAACCCTCAACAGAGCGCTGGAAAGTGGAGTAGAAGCCAGCAGAACACTCGATGGAGCTAATAAGAATGACATGGAAGCCGGGAGAACTCTGGATGGTGCTCTGGAGAAGAGAAGTGAGACACCTAGACACTTTATTTTCCAAATCATGATCAGGAAGATGAGGCGGGTTCACTTGAACATGAGGCATTTTGTCCTGGAACCACTCAGAGAACTCAGGAAAAGAAATGTGAGACTGTTTGTCCTTGAGCCCCTCAAAGAACTCAGCATCAGGAAGATGAGGCTGTTCTGGAATAGAAGAAGGAGGTACAATGATGAAGATAATGGAGTCAGGGATGTAAATAGCAGTCATGAAAAAATTATGATGATGGAGACAAGGGTATAGATATGGAAGATGATGATGATGATGGTTGAAAAGGGGGTGTACATGGTAATGATGCTGATCGCTGATTCAGAGATGCAGAAAACAAAGAGTGAAGGAGTAAGGACTGTAGATGGTGACAATAAAAATGACAGCCCCAGGTGTGTAGATGAGGATGGTGATATTAAGAGAACAGAAGATGGAGTTGGCAAACATAGAAGGGAGTGTAGGACACACCGGAACAGATGGTGGTGAAGGACGTTGACGCTGCATCTGATGCGGAGGTGAATGTTGGCAGATCAGCTATGCAGTGTAGTTAAAGGACTGATACATTAAATATCTGAGTTACAGATTTCCTTACATGCCGTTTGTTCAATTTCTATCCAAAGGCTGTCTGAAGGATTTTTTCAAATATTTTTTCATATATATTATCTATGTGCCATGTGATGTTTATAAAAGTTTGGAAGTTCAAATCCTCCTCAGTTTTAGCCTTTTGCAAAGTTTTTAAACCTATGCATGTATGTTAAGATGTATTAAAATGTCGATATGACAGAATTGAAGCTGTTGAATCAAGTTAGGCATGTTTTAACTGGGATCATAGAGACGATAATTTGTTTTTGGAAGGACCATTGTTTTCTTTTTATTGCAGACACTGTGGCCCATAAGTGAGAAACGTCGAGTTTTCCACCATGTGAGGTTCTCTTCTGTTAATTTGAGTAATGGGACATAATTTAATTGTGCCAGCTCCTTCAGCCTGTTAGTAATATTGATGCCCTGGTACCTGATGTTTTTCATCTGCAAAAAAATGGTTATAAGAGATGGATATTAGAGGAGATAGGAAGGGCCTTTGATTTGTCTTAATTGATAGAGTAGTCAAAAATGTTATTTATTAGGGTGATAGTCTCTATAAGAGAGTGGTTTGCCTTTTCCAGAAAGAGCAACACATCATTAGCATAAATAAATGACGTGGATTTTATTAGCTTTGACGAATTGCACCCACCAGTAGTTCAGTGAATGTAGTGAACAGCGAGAGGAAGAGTGGACAGTCCTGTCTGTTGCCTGTTTCAAACGGAAGTTCTAAGAAATCCAGTTATTTATTTTCACTCAAGCTTTGGTTGAGCTTAATAGTGATCTGATCCATGACAAGAAAAGTAAATCCCAATCCAAATTTATGTTGCATAGAAAATAGAAATGCCCAATTAACATTTCCAAAGCCTTTTATGCATCTAGTTAAACAATCAAACTATTTTTGAGAAGTTGCAATAGTCAATTAGATAGACGAGTCCTCTCGTATTGTATTATGAATAGCATACTGATTTTTACAAGCAAATAGTTACAGCTTTGTTTTTCTTGTTTTAGCATTCCCTAATGCCAATGTTTACATTGATGTTCATTAGCAGTTAAATAATAACTGCCAAATTAAATTCATTATATACAATTCATGATATAATTTAGCTTCAATTTACCAAGAGCATGAAATAGGTGTGCTGCATCTGCAAGAGCACATACGCTCTTCCCGGCAGAGTACAATGAACATGAAAATCCAGACAGGTTTCACTAGTTAGTGAGATGGCATTTACAGAGGCTGAGAGGACTGTGATGAATTCCTTTGTGCCACATTACGCTCTTATGAACTTAATGTAGCCTGTGCTTTGCTTGTAAATCCCAGCTGTATAAATGGAAGACAATAACAATGCTTTTCACCACAGAGAGGAAATGTCCTCACTCAGTAGTTAACCCTTGTTGCATGATGTGACATAAATGTGAACTTCCCACAGCCAGGAAAACAACAAGGTATTCGTTAAGTTTAAATAAACCTAACCTTTTGTCCTGTCGTTACCTCGTTGTGGAAGTCTGCTGCTACCATGATAATGAATAGGATAGAAGTCCTATAAGAACAAACAAGGGAGTTATTGGAGACATGAAACGGAAATTCTCACCATTGCGGTTCATATTCTCCGCTTCCTCAAGAACACTAGTTCTTAGTTCTTGTGTTGAAAGATTTAGTGGAAGGAATGTGTTGCAGTGCACGTTCAGTAATGAGTATGTGTTAAGGGGGGGGTCGAGGATGGCAGCTTGACCCTAAATCACTTTTACTTTACAGCGGATCATCAGTCACTGACACTGACTGGGTTTGAAAACTTTTACATGCGCAGTTATATTTGGAACCATACATTGTTTGTGCAGTTGTAATTACACCTTAAAAACACCTTTGTTCCAATTTATCTTTGTCCTGAACTCACCAGGACAATGACATTCAGTATTCCAAATAAACAATTTACCAATTTATCATAATTGTTGCAGAAACCCTTTTATATTGTATGTGCTTTGTTCCGATCAATATACAGTGTTTCTGTTAAAGAGATAGGTCAGATTCCCTGAAGTGGAACTCTGTGAAGATGTTCAGGGCTCTCAATATCAGCAGTAGATAGGCCCCTAAATCCACTCAAAACTGGATTAAGAGAAACTGGTTCAGATTGTACAACACTGATAAAAAAGAAAGATTGTATAAAAATACATACAGTAACACCTACAAAACCCAGCATTTTTTTTAAATCCCACATTACTTTATAACCTTGATGGGATACAAGTTGCATTATAGAGATGGGTCACAATCTATCAAAACATAAAACCTAATTTTGTAACTTGTGTATATTTCTTCAATGGGTAAAAAATAACCGAAAAATCTAATATTTAGTGGCTTGCAAAACTGTTTACCCTACATGGCACTTTTCATGGTTTGTTGCCTCATAGCCTGGAATTACAGTGGATTGTCTACTAGTTTGCACCATTTCATTTACAAAACATGCCTACAACTTTGACGATTCCTACATGTTGGACGATTTTTGCTTGTGAACAGGATTCGTAAAGTCAAACCACAGATTCTCAATTTGATTGAGACCTACACTTTGACAAGGCCATTCCAAAACCCTTAAATGTTTCCACTTAAACCACTCAGTGTTGATTCAGCCGTAGCTATGCTTTGGGTTACTGTTCTGCTGAAAAGGGGAACTTTGTTTCATTCTCAAATCACAGGCAGACCGACTGAGGTTTTGCTCAAGAATATCCCTGTATTTAGCAGGGATGGTGGGATGCCTCTTGCTTAGTGGTGTTGCAGCTTGTGGGGCCTCACATGAAATAATCGTATTTCATGTGAGGTTGGGATATAACAGAAAAGTCTCACCCATTACTATGTTCAGAAACATATTTACAATTTTGAAAATAAATGCAAATGTGGCAAACTGGACCAAATTTTTCTTGTCATCATGAAAATTAAGCAGAATGGTAAGGATGGTAAATAAATCTCTGAAGGTCTATGCGAGATAACTGCAGCAGAGACTGACATTGTAGGCTCACCAAGGCTCCATAAATAAATAATTTTAATTCTTTTGTTCCCATCTTTAGTAACAGGGATACCAATGATTATGCATTATGTGTGACATTTTAGAGATTGGAGTTATAAGATGATAGGAATCTGCTGTGGTTTGGGCCAAGGTCAGTACAGCCTCAGGTTTTTCTTCGTGATCTGAAATTAATCCCATTAATCCAATGCAATGGCATTTAAAGATGGAATTTCTGCAGGTAAGGTACTGACTGTTCATAACAGACTCACAGTTAAAACAATATGAACAATGCTTTTCATATCACATAATGATAAAAAAGTGAAATGAAAACATAGTTGGTGCGAGTACTTATTTACTTACTTGTTTATTTATACTCACTCTCACGGAAAAGTGTTCCACATTTTCTTTCAAGTAATCCCATAAAGTCCATCCAGCTGGTGCTCAAAGACGATTACAACAAATACTGAGGCACTGCTAGAGGCCAGCCTGAAGCTCCAGTTTGAATTGTAGGGTCTGATGTAATAGCTTTTTGTTTGCCTGCTGAGATAATGTTTATGCATGAAAAACACAGTGAGGGAATTCCACGAGCATTAAAATCGGCGTGTCAGGTCATTTAATACGGAAAATTTACAACAGTTTTTGACTTCTTCACTTCTAAGTCGCCTCATCGTGCTAACACACAAGCGGAAAGCTCTTCTGGAAAACCACATCATTTGTCTGTTCTCCCTATCTTTGTTCGCACAGTCAGTTTTTCAAGTGTGCATTTGCTTAAAGCGCCACAAAAATATACAAACACTGATAACTTTATCTGATTGTGAAGTGTTTCTGGGCTTTGCAAACAAGAGTCAGAGGTCATACTGGGGGTAATAGACACAATCATTTATTTCTTAAACTGTCAATTTCAAAGAGGTTTTGTACTTCTGCTCTTGAAATTTAATCCGCTTGACCCTAGATGGAACATATAGGTTGCTCTTGAATAAATTGCCAAATTAGACCAAAGCAATAGGTTATCACCTCAAATCAGTGCTAATGGATTGCTAAAATGATTGCATTCATTATGCCTTCATTATGCATACATGCTATTGACAAAGAGGTCCATGGAAAGTAGGAGACTTTCTTTTTGTTATCTGTTTAAAGAAAACAGTATGATGATCTCAACAGTCAGCATAATTAAGGAGTAGTCCCATTATTCAGCATCTGTCTTTAAAGTGGTCTTGTTGAGCACGTAAACTTGAGCATAAAGTTGGTGGTAAGACTTTCGCAAAAAAAAAAAAAAAAAATCTCCAAATTACTTTACAAGTAATACATTTTTTTTTTTGCAGATATTCTTATAATAATGCAGTTTATTTTGCAGATGAAAGAAACAAGATTGTTAAGTGAAGAAAAATGGATCATAAATCATAGCAATTATTCAGTTCTCCCACACATTCACCGGCTAGTTGATAGTACACATTGTTTCTGCTGTTTCCTCGCAGTTCAGATTGATGTTTTACATGGTACTGTATCTTCTGACATGTTCCATTTACTCATCAATCCATGCTCTGTGTGGTTTTGGCTTGTCTGATACTGAGGTTGCGCAAAGATGTAGACTTTCTATCCTGTCAAAGATAAGATTTAATGTTTTTTTTTTTTTTTTTAGTTGCGCTTCACAAAGCAACACATTATCTCCACTGTCATAACCGGAGTCACCGGTATTTTTATTTTTTTTTGTAGTGCAGGTCTGATATGACTTGTTGAGGTAATCACAATACAGCCGTTTCAGTGATTGATACTTCCCGCAAAGCCTTCTGGGATGCCGTGTTTTCACAGAAGGAAAAGGGTGAACAGTTTTGTTTCTCCAAATGAAAAACAAATGGAGCTGGATGGAAAAAGGCAGAGGGATGGAAAGGGATCACTAGTTTTGTGGTTCCATGTCAACCGCAAGGTCACATACCAGGAATCAGGATCCCCCACAGTAGAGCGAGCGTTTCGTTTCAACAGCAGCACATTTTAATGCTGTCGGTGTTGTCGTAACTGTAGAAAACGGCAGGTCAAATATGCGTTGCTTGCAAATTTTCCCTCAAAATTTACAATGCCACTTAACTCTTTATTTATTACAGTTAAAGTAATAAAAAAAAACTGGATGATCGAAGCGTACTGTATGGCATACCTAAAATCCATGACAGCCAATAATGCCAAATAGCGTAGGAGTTTAGGTTGAAAACGTAACCAGAATAGCATGCTGTACTGTGGCATTTTTCATTGTACCCCAGAGACATCAGACCAATTACCTCATTAAGTAATGTGTCTGGTTAAGTGAACTGGTCTGGTGAGCTGGAGACAGGGAGGGCAAAGAAAGACGAAGGCGAGGGAGAAAATAGGAGGCAGTCAGAGACAGACGAAGGCCCGGAACAAGTCTGTGTAGGATGATGAGTAAGTTGTGGGCTCTTTTTTAAACAGTCCACAACTCTGTTCAATAGCTACCAGATGACTTGGTGAAAAATACATTCAGGGAACTTGATAACTTCTTAGTGCACACTGTTCATCACCTAAAACTGTGATTTTGATAATAAGCTAAAACCTTTATTTCTGTAAAGCCTTTAACAAAGTAGGTATATTATAAATACAACATAGAGGCATAAAGTACCTTAAATGGTTGAAGTGATTTATAAAAAATAATCAAATATAAAAAAAAAACGAATATGGCACAATGCTTTCCTCGTGAGTATATATACCAAGGTATACAAAGGTTTTAAAGATTTAGCAATTTGAAAATCACAAAAAAATGTCCACCATACTTTTCCCACAGTTCAAATGCTTTGTAATGATATGCCAGAGAATGTGCTGGAGTGACATATCAGAGCAACGCTGTATAGCAAACAGCTGACTGTCGCTTGTTATACCCGTAGTACTAAATAAAAAGCAAAAGGGAATAAAGCTATAATCTGGGGAATAAGCACATTCATTTGAGAACCACTACACAATTTACAGAGCTGTTTTATTTTTTTTATTAAATCTATACTAAAAAGAAAAACAATAAAAAATTTAAAGAAACCTAAAAATGTGTAATAATAAATGAGAATATTTGTTGCTTTCCCCATTTTCTACAAAAAAAGCCTTCCCACACCCCACGTTTATAGTTTTTTTGCTGTAAATACAGAGAAACCATTGTAGTTTTTTCAATGTTATTGAATCACAAGACTCTCCTGCTGGCCCCAGCGTGGTCATAGCAAAAGCATGCTACTTACTCAGTTCCCACCACCGTTCTGCATTCAGATCAGTCAATATTTTATCCCAATTGAATAAGCAGGGAATTTTGTTTAAATAATTATAATAATAATAAAAAAAGTTCAACACAACCCTAAAGTTTACCATGCCAATGGAGATTGAACTCATAAAAACTAGGGGGAGACGATTTATTACTTTTATGTCGGTACAGAGACAGAACCAATATATATCTATATATCTACTGTATCTATCTATCTGATCGATCGATCGATCGATCAGATAGATAGATAGATAGATAGATAGATAGATAGATAGATAGATAGATAGATAGATAGATAGATAGATAGATAGATAGATTTTTTTTTGCATGATCTCCAGGTCTTGCCTCAAATTGTTATGTGACATGCCAATGTACCAGTCACAACACAAATCCACTATGTTTAGCAATTTTCTATAATGAAAATAAACAGCACAGGACCTTATTTTGGGACTTGCACATACCTAAATCAAATGCTGCATTCTAAATTTTCATTCGTCTTGCTACAATCCATCTCACTTGTTTTGTTGTACTTCATAATCTATCGAGGATCATGATTACTTTGCTTTAAGTTGTAAACGTTTTTTCTTTCCAGTGGTGGTGGCTGGGATAGACATTACAGGCTGTACTGTAGCTGCAGTTGATGTGAGACTACTGGGTCCATTGTAAGTCTGTCTGCCTGGCAATCATTCTTGGCAGTAGTGGTGGATGAAGCTATTGTTTTAAAGGTCCTTCTAGGATATACAGTCAATTGGCCATTTTTAGTAGCACTGGCTTCCTTCACAAACACCTCCCAGGCCCTTTTTAGGCCAATAATCAGAAATCAATGCAGAGTTCCCACTTTGGCATAGAGGTCACCTTAGACGTAGACAACCATAAATATTAATTTTTTTTCATTAATTACACTAATTACATTATCTAAATCACAGTTTGTAATTTGTGAAAAAGTCAAAGAAAAACTAGCTTTTAGTTTTCACCAAAATAAGGCTTAAATCAGTTTTTCTCTCGTTTTCTTTATCCTCATATTTTGCATAGTCTCGTCTCATGAGCTGTGTGCATTGCTATGCCTGCAGTTAACAATTTAATGTTTTGCATAATTTCTGGTTTCTAAAGCACCCCAGTGGGAAGATAAAGCCTACCAAAATGCCCCTTCCCCTTTAATATGCAACGCGCTGGAAGAGAATGTGTTTTCATCACCAGGCTTTGTAAAAGCATTGAAGCTGCGACAGTAATTTCCACTTCCTTTTTGCGTATGTGGCTATGCCCAGGGTACTGGGGTCAGAGCTTTTCTGAGGCAACAAAAACTCAAAAGGATGAGGTCATAAGTCACAAAAAGGCTGGCCAATCTCTTGGGTGTCCCACACATGTCAGCAGGAGTCCTGTAAACCCAACACTTTGCTGATGGATCCCCTCTCCAGTAGAGAAAATGTTTAAAAGGAAGTGCTGAGTTGTTGATGGAGACCCTGGCACACAACTGACAAATCTTCTCAACAAAGGTGTCCACACTTGAAGAGCAAAGACAAATAGAATGATTTATTATTTTTATTATTATTTTCTTTTTTGCAGGGTATTTTTAGATCAAGGTTGAAGGTAAAAAAATCCTGCATTGCTGCAGTTGTTTTGATCAGACATATGGAGCTTTTAAACTGCATTTAATTACCCAGAGTGCTCAACCCGTCGTCTCGTCACAGCAACTGCTACGTGGCGCTCCAATTGCTTCTGGCTGCCACGCAGGCTGTGTCAAGGAGTCTGCCCTCAGCCTTGTGTTGCAAACAAAAGTAAAATACGCCAATTAATCTGGCCGAAGAATGGAACGGAGATGGAGATTGTTTTGCTTGAGTCAGAATAAACACAATCCCTTTCCTTTTGCATTGCACAGATTACAGTTAATGGAAACAGGTTTTAACATTTTTGACTGTTTCAGCAGTACAAATACACACATTTTCTAGATGGGGATCATGTGCATTACACACTGGCAAGATAATATAAAGCATAGCCTGTTTATAGTCTGAGCCCTGAGCTCTTTTCTGGCATTATCAACTCCAGACAAAGTGAAAAGGGATAGACAGACTTTTGAGAATGATCTGGTCACAGATGGAGGGGATTGTATCTTCAAAGGGACAGAAACAAGGTTTGGTATGAAGCAAAAACACTTTTACGAGAATAGTGTGTTTTAAATCACATTCTAAGTAGATAGAGCGGAAGAATTTACTGCTTTAAAAATACAAAAAAGATGAATAGAAGAGATATGAAGCATGCTTTAGAGAAACATTTCTTGTACTGCTCGGTTGGGAGCGGTGGTCCTGAGCGTTTCATTAGCTGACTTTCCACTGTTCTGCATCGTGTCCCAATAAAACTGGGGGCCATTTGGTCTCAGTCTGTGGAAGCAATTCTGACGTAGTCAGCTGCTGCTTTATTGGACATGGCATTTTGTCCACCCATGTTGTCGAACTCCTGAACCTAAACTCATGCAATCTGCAGATGACAATGAAAGAAAATTTGCTGACACGATTTTGTGTAGTTCAAAAGAACATATGGCCAACGCAAGAGCCCAGAGGAAAATGGATCAAAGCCTCTAACGGTCGGGAACAATGATCAGTAATTTTTATAAGTACTATTCAGCATATGGTGTCTTTGAGCAAGCAAATAACTACAAAAGCAGAGCTGAGCTTTATATATTTACTTCATTTCATGTTTACTTTTCATGTGATTCCTCATGAATTAATTCCATGAGCTGCAAAGCTATAACCTGCATTAATCAGTATACTATTATGACCACTGACAGGTGAGGTGAATAACACTTCACACGTCACCTGTCTTCTCATCACTGTACTTATTAGGGGAGGTAAATAATATAACTGGCTGTGATAGAACACCGTTAGAGCACATAGTGCACCATTAATTGCATATAGGGTGGCACTGCTGCAGACCATCCAGCGTGCTCATCATGATCCCTGACCACCCCTCAAAGTGCCAACAATGGGCACGTGAGAATCAAAACTGGGCCAGTATTCAATGAAAGGTAGCCATGTCTGACAAATCACATTTTCTTCTGCATCAAATGGATGGTCTGGTGTGTGTGCATCACTTACCCTGAGAACACATGGCACAGGGATGCACCCGGGATAGGACGTAATCCATCTGAGGCAGTGTAATAGTTTGGGGAATATTCTGCTGGAAAACCACGGTATGTCCCATCTGTGCGAATGTTACTTTTACATACATACATGCCCAGGCTATTAAAGCATCACATTCAGAGATGCTGTCCCTCTGCAATATAATACACCCCAACACAAGCAAAAATGGTTCAGGAATGGTTTAAGGAGCACAAAGGTGAGTTTGAGATGTTTGTTTGTCTACAAACTCCCAAGGATTGATGGGAACCAAACATCTGTGGGGTGTGCTTAACAAACAAGTCTGATCCGTTTGAGGCCCGACCTTGCAACTTACTGAACATATGCTGCTAACATTTTGATATTAGATGTAACAGCACACCTTCTGGGGTTTAGTAGGGTCCATGCCATGATGGGTCAGGACTAGTCTGGCAGCTAAAGTAGCACCAACAGACTCTTGCACTGTCATTAGGTACGGGTAGTATCAGGTGGTCATAATGTTGTTTTCTATAATGTCTCACATTTTTGCTATGCATATTTCAGCATTAGTGTCAATCTTTTCATTAAAGCTTAAAAAAGATGTATATTTGTAACAGATTCACCCATTTTCTATTCACTCTTGTATTAAATCAGCACATTTTCTGTATGCTTTCTCTTAAAAGGATTTTGCCTCTTGTGACTTTCCTAGGAAAGTCTGTGAAATAAAATCATATTTCATGACCTTTGCTCCTTGCTCTTCCCTTGTACACCTATCTCTCCTAACTTTTGACAAAATTGCTGCAAATTTCCTCAGCTATTCTTGTGCTCCTTACAGTAAGCAAATCCAGCAGGCCCATTCCTACATCCCCATCCTGCTGACCTCTCTGCTTTCAGGGTAATTGCCTCATAGCTGGACGAGCCGCCGTTTCCGAATCAGATGATGTCTCTGAGAAGCATGTGATAACAGCTAGAAAGCCTCTTACTCCCCGACCACCACAAACTGCTTTTGATGAACATGTTAATGTCGGTGGCAAAGGAAGTACTTTAGCCATCTGTTAAGGAAATAAGGTCTGCGTTACTCAGTTTCAACAAGATCTGTTTTTTATTTCCACTGGGAGGAAAAATTTCAGCTTTTCATACTGCACCTTTTAGCAGTACTTACAGTGAATGGATCCAGAATGTGGCTTCATAAAGTGGAGCCTGCTAAGTATAGATGTCAAGATTCTCAACCATGCTTTTGTGATCAAAAGCATCAAAGTTTGCATCCCATTTTAAAAAATATGTTTTTGTTTTGCATCGATGAAGTATTTGCCAAGCTGGAGAATCCCTCCAAGTTCTCTGCCCAAATGCATTTTCATTGAAAAACCAAAACATGATTTCCATAATTACATTTAGTGACAAGATTGATTTAATTAGCAAAGTAGATAATAGGGTAAAATAGCGGCTCAAGAATTGGATAAAACAAAAAGTCTTATGTAAAGCAAATGCTGGCAAAACAGCAAAAACATATCCACAAAGCAGGAAACTAAGCATGTTTGCAAGAATCTGATAATGATCCAAGTTGAAAGCCAAAACACTCATTTCCTATGTTTTGTTTTAGAGGGAATATAAAACTGTCATTCAGCTATCCAGGGCTTAATCAACTGAGCACGGATCTTTAAGTCACATTTGTATGAGCAATGAACAGAAAAAGACAGGTTGATGGATGCACGGGCGCTGAGTCATGAAATGCATGTGCAGGATGGGAATTTAGCATATCTGGCTTCTGGGTTGCCTCTAAGTCACGGCGGTGACGGACTGGACGTTGCATGATAGATGAAGATGTACGACTGCCGATGGACCAACAGATTAGTGGTTTGTTATACCTCATGTTCTGCTGCAATCAATCCCATTCATCTAGTCTTTTATCCCCTCTCTTTATGGTCTGACCTACTGTCCCTGCACCACAATGACTTCTAGGCAAAAACACAAAAAAAAGCATCCTGATACTGTTTCCACTGCTGTCATAGAGGGCCACTTGAAAGGCTGGCTGCTCTGTAATAAGTTTTTTTTGTACCATACACGGACTAGGCATAGCATTATGATCACCTACCTTTCAGTGTGTTGGTCTTTTGTTGTGAAAGAAGCCTTTAATCTTTAAGGCTTAAACTGCATCCCTAAATTATGTGCTGTGGTATGTAGCACCAAGACAATTGCAGCAGGTCCTGTAAGTCCTGGTCCACTGGTCCAGTCAGAACCGCATGGAGCTTAACACGCTCAAGACTGTTGAGATGATGGTGAACTTGCAGATAACCCTCCCCCCCCCCCAACTTCCTTCCCATCACCCTCCTCTACAAGAATGTGTCTACTGTGGATCACTTCCAGTTCCTAGAAACCACCCGTTCTCGGGACCAGAGCTGGTCCTCACAGCAACACCTAGCAGAGACTGTATTTCCTGCAGCAACTCAAGAAGTACAGCCTTTTACAGGAGCTTCTGGTCATCTTCTAAAATAAATGCATTATTGCCTCTATAGTCCCACAGAGGGGAAATTTGTCTCTGCATTTAACCAATCCCTTTAGGGAGCAGTGGGCTGCCACACTGAATGGTGCCCGGGGAGCAATCTGGTGCTAAAGGTCTTGCTCAGGGACCCATGTGGCAGTCTAGGAATCAAACCAGGTACTTGCAGCCGTCTCAGAATGCAAGCATGCTGCTCTAACCACTAGGCCACCACTCCAGTACAACCATTATTCATTCCATCCTGTGCACATCCATCACAGTGTGGTTTGGCTCATCCACAAAAAAGGACAAGTGCAAAGTAGAAACATTTATGTCTGAAGAAAAAATCATGGAGGCTGACCTTCACTCCATCCAGGAATTATACATAGGCCCAAGAAAAGGGCAGCTAACAATTCCGTGGACCCTGCACATCCTGGACACAAGTTGTTTCTGACTTTCACCTTCAGGTTGGTGCTAAAGAGCGCTTTTGACAAAAAAACAGTCACTACAGAGATAGGTTGTTCCACCAAGCTGTCTCTCTAAAGAACACAGAACACATTACTGCTTGTGTGAACTGCTACTCTGTTGTAAAGCAAATTAAGCATATTTTATTTACCGCAACCTCTCTTCTTTTATTATTTTCTTTACATACGGCACATAAAAATGGCTGCAGATACAAATACACATCTATTCTGTTTGTTTTATCCTTTATTTAATTTCTTCAGTTTATATATTTAGGCTTCATGTCTGTATAATGGCAGCGCTTGAAATGCAAGTCAGATTCCTTGTTTGTGCACACAAACTTGGCCAGTATAGCTAAGTCTGATAACAGCCACATGGATATTAGGACAAATGATTTTCCTGCAGAATATTGCCCAACATATCACAATGCATCCATGACACATGATCATCGGTGTGATGTAAAAAACAAAACAAACATATTTCATCATATATTGCCTGGACAATTGCTTCATGGTCCAGACAGTGAATAGGGGTCAATGTGGTCACCCTGTCTAATCTGCTGTGTTGCAGCTCTATGTCTATAAACTGTGATGCATTGCATTTCCTGAGACCTTTCTCTCACAACCAGCATGACATTTTTCAGCTATTTGTGCCACAGTAGCTAGTCTGTTGGATCACACTGCACTAGCCAGTCTTTGCTCTCCACATGCACTAATGAGCCTGGCATCCAATGATCCTTTCTCTGGTCCAACGCTGTTCCTTTGTTGGACCACTTTTCATAGATACTGACCGCCGTGGTTAGGGAACACCCCTGACTATTTGCAGTTTTTGAGATCCTCTGACCCGGTCATCTATCCATCACAATTTGGCCAAAGTCAAACTCACTAATATCTTTACACTACCCATTTTCCTGCTTCTTAAAACATGAGCTGTGATGACAAAATGTTTACTTGCTGAATGTCATGCGCCCCCCCACCCCTACTTAACAGATCCCACGAGAAAGGCATGACCAGTGTTATTCACATCATCTGTCAGTGGTCATACAGTTTTGCTTGATTGGTGGAGACATTACCCATTTCAGGAATTTGCATTTAACTTGGGTATGCTAATTAAAATCATTCCAGTTGATATTTTCTCTGGTATGAAGATGAGCTTATTACTGATTGTTTCAGTTTGTTGGGGATAAAATGTGTGAGGCACATGTTGATAGAAACTTGAAGCCAATCATGTTTGGCGAGCGGCAACCTCCTACAGAAACTTCACCCACGCAATTTAGCATAGCAGAAATACTAAACACACACACACAAACACAAAGTTAATTAGAAGTTATAAAGAAGCTGAAGTTTATCAGCTTCTTTATAAACTGGTATAGAAATAGATAGAAGGATTTGGGTGAAGTGACAGAAATGTGAAGCTATCTGTCACATGAGAAAAATCTTCCAGAATCAGTGTCCTACAATTTACTCTATGAGGTGCTGCAGTCCACCAAGGCTCCGTCTCTCATGTTTTTCCAATAACTTTTAAAGTAGTCGAATCTACATTCATAAAAAAACATTAAAGTGCTATGCTAATACCTACTATTTAGCATAAACCAATTATAGCTGGTTTACCTAACTCTGGGTGACATGTTTGCCTTTGTTGTCAGTTGTTGTAGCTGCAAAAGGTAAAGGATTTAGATCTAATGAGAGGCAGCAATGAGAGGTAAAAGAAGGATAAAGCAGTGTTCCACCTTCAGTACTAATGGGAATAAATGGCCTACCTGTGCCAACTAACAACAAACCATTTCCTGTTAAGAGTACCCAAAGGCTACCCGTCAATCTTAAATCATCAACAATCTTTGGTGAATAAAATAATGTCTGAAAGCAAAATTAAAATGTTGATGTTATGGAAGTGGCTTTGCTATGTTTGTAAAAACAAGGAGAAGAAAAGAAACACCGCTTAGGTAAACCATCTATGTATAGCTGATGGGTGCGGATGTTAGAAAGACATGACTTACAGTAGGCTATAGGAGTAGTTACACATAACTAAGATGTGAGTCAGTGTTTCCTGGCATGAATTTTGTGAAAGCGGGCAAGTCATTCCATTTACTTGAAGAGAGATTAGCAAAGTACAAGCACTAATTGATATCACATGGAGGCAAGATTTGGTCATTGGGGTTTAATTTTGCCATGTTTAGGTAATGACAAAGTGAAACATCTTGCAAGGTTTTGTGGTGTGGGAAAACTATCCACAAACAGTTCTATCCCAGGCTGAATTATCGTTTTTCCTGCCTTTAAATTTCCACCGATGCAAAAAAAGGGGAAATGGCTGACATTAAACAAGCCATTTGTTTGCTCCTCATTTATTTATGGCAGCTGAGGTTTTTCTTTTGCTCTTCTTGTCTGATTTTGAACTTAAAACTATTGTCTTTTCTTTTGTGTCTTTTATCCAATTGTGATGTAATGATAGTTTTAATTTATCAACAACAAGAATGGCATATAGAGAGGGAGTTATTGGTATAACATTTTTACAGTATGGTTAAAAATAAATATTTCATAGCATTAAAACAGGATGCTTTTTATTTTATTTGAAAAACAAATCTCGGAAAGAAAAGGGGATTAAGAAACAAGGGGAGAGCAACATTTTAGAAACCATTACGCAAGAACAACAATGAGGAGAATGTGCGATGGATGGATGGATGGATGGATGGATGGATGGATGGATGGATGGATGGATGGATGGATGGATGGATGGATAGATAGATAGATAGATAGATAGATAGATAGATAGATAGATAGATAGATAGATAGATAGATAGATAGATAGATAGATAGATAGATAGATAGAAGTAATTCCGTCTTTGCAAAACTACAAAACTTGTAACCAAAGCAGTATTATATGTGTTTCTTTGTCTTCCCAGCACTCAGGCGGGACTTGCAGGATGTTCTAACTACAGTTGAACATCAACAACAGTTACTGAGTAAGCACAATTTTTTAGCTCCTATTATTTCGAACAGAAAGATTGTATCAGGAGCCCCGACAGTTCTGCTTCCCAATGTATTTCTGCCACTCACCAATGCAGAAATACGTCACGTTTAAGTTGGGCTCACATGCAAACTCGGGTCAGTTTGCAACATTCAGATTAATTTGAGCCCGACAAGCATTTATACGCACATTGATTGGATTATCAATCGGCATAAACCAGACCTCTCACTCGGATTACAATTTTATTCCGATTAAGCTTAATCTGATCATCATATTCTGATTGGCTTGTTTAAGTTATGTTTTTTTTTTTCAGATTGGCTGTTTATTCCTATTACTTTTGTACATGTAAACGTAGCTAGTGATACAGCAAGTGCTAATTGGCCATGGGCAGAGAATTGGGCCTGAGGCATTTAATTAGAAACCAGCATAAAGTCACATGAAAGCCCAAAGTTGAAGATGCATACACACTCTTGACCATTATCTGTCGCCATTGAAAAACATAGTTTAGACGTACACACAAAAAAACAAGAAAACCCCCAAAATAAAGCCAAAATGGAATAAGAAAGATGAAGACTCAAATGTCAGACACATTTTATAAGAGAACAGAAATTGACAATCATTCTAAATTGGGTTTTTAAGTGTATGCAATGATTGCTTGTCCTCTCTTTCTCTGTATTGCTGCCCTGGTATTTATTGGCGGACTGCCCAAGTATACCATGCCTCTCGTGCAACGATGGCTGGAGATCGGTACTGCCCAGCTATGACCCTGCAAAGATAAGCAGGTACAAATGATGGATTTTTTCATTTTATATATATATATATATATATATATATATATATATATATATATATATATATATATTGTATTTGCCATTTAAGTAAGGAAACTGAAAATGTATTTACTTTCTCTAAAAGTCCTCAAAGAATTTTCATTATTTACCAGATTTGGCACAATGAGTTGGGGCAATTTTATTATAACCACTCAAGCCGCCAGCATTTATGTTTTTGCTGTGTTGGTTTTGGCAATTCAATCCACATGTTTGATCTTAGAAAAAGGGTGTAGAAAGAGGGGGAAAAAACCAAAAGGTGGGGACAATGTAGAAGAATGCCTGATATAAAGATAGAGGGATATTGGATTTTCAAGAAAATCTGATGTACGAATGTGCTTGATTGGAAAAGAGTGTGGAGTGGAAAATTGGATAAAGATTTGGAGAAGGAATAAGAATGTATGACAGGGAGAGGATGAAGGATGGGAGTGTGAGAAGGGAAGTCTGAATGGAAGGAAAGGGCAAAAGAAAAAAAAGAGGAAAAGTCCTTCACCAGAGAGAGGGGGAGCTGGAGTACTGTGACTGAGGCAATGTTCACACCAAAGCTCAAACTGTCCTAGTTTTTTTCCTTTTTGTTGCCTCTAAGAATGATGTGATGGTTTTATATTAGTTGTGAAATACAAACCGTGAATGCTAAAATACATCTGCTCATGTTTAGTGATACAAAAATAACTATTATTTGCTTTGGAAAATTGTTGCTATGCAGGAGCTGCAATGTCTTTCAAGCCAGTGGTATTTCTTGGGACGACAATAGATAATATGCATTTGAGAGTTTTTATTCAATTGAAGCTTGAGCAAGGAAAATAAGTACCTGATGAAACTGCTTCATGTAATACCAAATATAAAGCTCAAAGGCAGTTAAACCAATATATTTACATACCGTATACAACACTGTCTGGCATTAAACCAGTCTGAACTGTTTCTATTTTGGGTCTGTTGAGTTTACCAATATTATCTTAATTTGCAAAATGCTAAAGAAAGAAACATACACTTTTTTAAAAGGTCTTACATTGAATTCCTTAGAGTTTGGTAGTATTGCCCTTTCAATTAAATAAGTTGGGTCCAAAGTTTTGGATATCCATTCACCAACTTCGTACAGCAGTATGTTAGAATTTGAGCTCATCCTTTCTGGCAGAAGTGTTGTGATTCATGTTTGTAGGCCAACTTGCTGCAACACACCTAATTAGCTCTGTCCACAAATCAGGGGTTTGTGACATCCACTCCAAAACATTGACTAATTTGGTGGTAGGATTAGAGTCAAAGTTAATTTGAAGGACTTATTAGTGCCTAAGTTTGAACTTCCTGACTGATGTCTTGAGATATTACTTTTGTGCATTTGATGTTTCTTCCTCACAGTGGCATGCTTTTTGTGAAGTCCACCAGTATCTCCTGCGGTAAAACACCCACACAACTTTGTGCACAGTCGAAATGGTGTGAAGATGGTCATTGTGGTCAACCACAACTCCCAAAACATTATTGTTTGCAAACTGTAATTTATCCCTTGCGCTGATATTGTAGTAATGGACAATTCCTCCGTTAGTGGCCTCAGTCTATATTGTTACAGGACTTGTTTCACAGTGGATAATGACACACATTACTAGCTTCAGTCAGCATCTTGCCATGGTCTTTTGCTTTAGCTCTGGGGTCAAACTATGGCATAAAACTATCTATTTCTAGGACTCATCACCAGTCTTCTTCTCAAATGGTAAGATGCCTGGCTATTGCCATTGTGATTATACTTGCATATGGATGAGCCTGTCATGTTTTGTATGGAGAGAGTTGGATCAAAATTCAGACAGGAACTTAGGATGAGCATTGTGGAGGTTTAAAAGAAATGGAACAATTACATATCCCTCAAAAGGAGAACAGGACAGAGGGCATAGGCAAAGTAGCGGCAAGAACCACTCGAGAACAATGCAAATCAGTGAACTTATATACTGAAGAAATTGTGGAGAATGACACAGGATCCTAACAAAAAAGGGTCCCATCCTGAAATGGCTAAGTCTTTTAATAGAGGAGTCGTGGAAGGTGACCAGAACAGCAGTTGCAAAGAAGTTCTAGGGGACGGGAACGGCAAAGCAGGGAAAACCTACGGAGAACCTTGTTGGCAGGTTGACTAGGAGGCCAGGACAAACCATGGAAGAGCTCAGGACACTGGGACAGACAATATTTTAGGATGATGTCTCAAAAGCTTTGGTTTGAGACCAGACCATAACAACACCTATATTTCTGTCATGCGCTTGTCCTTAGCCTCATTCTCACTGTTATTTCACTTTTGGACTAAAAATAACAGTTTTTTTCTTTTGTCACTTGACATGTTCATTTATAGATATTGGAGACACACTCCTTGAGATGAGTCAGAAATAATGTGTCAGCATATACATGGCTATGGATGTTGAATGAAAGTGGCTTGCGAATGGAGATATGGGGAAATGCACTTGTATTTTTTGTTTGCTAAATTTTCTAAATACCAAATTAAATAAAATTCCCAGTCTGCCAGGTTAAGGTCCCAAAGGCCTTAACCTGAGCCAATCCAGCCCAGGAGAACCTTTCTGGTCAATACATACATTATGATCAACTATCATACATACTGTATAGTTGAGTGAAAAAACAATTCAGTGTTGACATACTGAGGCAATTTCATTAAATTACTTTACAGACATCTTCTGCAATGTTATTGAATGCAATCGTAGAACCACTGACAATGAAAGAATGCTGCAGCACAGCTTGCAAATATCAGATGCGTTGAAAGTCTTTCAAAGAGACCGTTTTAAATTAATACAAAGTATCAACTTTTTTGCATAAGGGAGAAAATCACCAGCACTAGAAAATACAGTAAATATAGAGACATGCAAATGTTTACCTTAGAAGACTACAATGAGGGAAGATTTCCTTAAGCTTGACTGAACTCCGACATGGCTCCAGGAAGTTAAGATTTTGGTCATTTTTGAAAGATACAAATGAGGGCAGTGTTTGGTTTTTGATAAGCAGTCTTTTTGTCTTATCATGGCCTTTTCCTGCAAGAATGAGGTATACTGAAGTTGATGGATTGCAGTTAATTTAAGTTTAAGAGAGTTAAGTCGCACTTCTTCGTTTTCACATGCGTGTAAGATTAATGATAGCTTACCCACCTCCAACTTGGAATTCATAATTTGTCAAGGAATTAATGCGCCACTAATTTTCTGATGTTATTCAGGGCAGATTGATTAAGCAGCTACAAGTACAACTTCAAGGATTCTTTGTTGCTAAGTATTTATATAAGACTGAAGAATATGTGCCATATGTCTGATTGCAGTCACAAAAGATAAAAAAAAAAATCTTTCTCAATTGGCATTGCACCATTTTCACTTAAAGTATGAAAAAATAAATAAAAGATAAAACTAATTGTCAGCATCTCAATAATATGACCTCTTAGGTGTTGTGATTGTGTGGGAGAGCCAAGATAACTCGGTGTTAATCCATCTGAGAGTCATCTGTGCTTTTCTCTGAGTAACCTTTGACCTTTCTCAAGCTTTCTGGTCCCTAATCCACTGCTGGTAAGGAACAGAGGAGAGGAAGGCTGGAGAGGGAGAGAATACACATTTTCCTCTAGATGTTTCCTGTGATTTTGAAAGTTCATTTCCAAGTCTCAAGGTCCCAAAGAGATTTTTTTTATCATGATCACACTATTCCTTTTCTGGCTGAGCCCCAAAACTTACAATAATAGCCACCAAAAAAGGTGTTAACAATTATTGCGAAACACCCTGAGCCAAACAACACTTAGATCACTTTTAAAGCTCAGGTTATCATTTATACCACAAAATACAATATTTGTATAACATAACAAAGTGTTTGTTTTGGAGGAAAAGAGCACTGTGTATGTGAAACCAAAGTGAACCAACCACACCACTTTTCAAAGGAGCTTTAGGGATAAATAAGAAGGGACATGGAGATAATTAAGTGTTAAGCATGGAGGATAGTTAGCAATAGACCCAGAGGCTTTCAAAATTACCTTGTTTGACACTTGACAAGGGGCTGGAGCAGTTGAGCAAGATGAAATCCTGTCTAGAGTCACATCAGGCAGGAAAGGGAGTGGAGGTGGATACTTTGAGTCGAAAGACAGCAGCTGATGATAGCTCCAGTTTAGCTGGTTAAAGGGCTCTTGACAAGCCACCGCCAAAACCCCTAACCTCTGTTTTGTTTCGCGCATGGAAAGAGAAGGTGAAAGATTATTTGAGAAGGCACAAGTAAGGGATGGGGAGGATAATATGGTATGAGAATTCCAAATCACAAGACAATGGCACTTTTTTGGGCAGCAAAAATGGGTAAAGAGTAAATTTGAGAGATGATGCTAAATGTAAATTACCCAAAGACCCAACCCTTTTCCTCATTGATATCAGTTTGCTTATTGACCAAGGAATGTTTTGTACCCCTAAATCTATAGAACATATTGGTCATCTCATGCATTCAAACGCACTTAGCTCCTTTGTCAGAAACTCATTTTCCATGCATAAACTCCCAATAATGATGATTATTTTTGTTCCTCTTCCAAACCTTTTAACCATCACATCCCTTTTCACAGAATGTAAGTTCAAGAGCTTATCATCTTGATGAACAAAAGGAGATTGTGGACCACCCCAGTTGTAGTGAGGTCTCCTTCTGAGCCATGGTCTCTTAAACAAATAAGCTCAGTGATTTAATGATGATTGGCTTTGGGATCTCTTCCACCTCCTTTATCACACAATCAGACATTCAATGAAGTGTACTGAGTGCGCAAAATGTGTGCCGTGCAAAAAGGAATTAATTATTCTGTTGTTCTCCATGTGGTATATGCACCAAGTTGCAACTCATAGAAACATTTTGAACAATGCAAAATTCTGGAAGTAAATAATGACATTTCCTATTGCCTAAACAGTCTTACACAAGACCCCGCAGCAATATTTATCTTACAACCACAAACCTTAATGTAACATGTCTGGGTACAGATGGCACACCAAAACAATACTGAATAATTGTGGAATGGAAAAAAAATAACACTTTTTTTTAGTAAATAAAACTTCAAATCGTCTGACTTATATATGTATTTGGTCCCCTATACTGTTACCCGTTAATAAAATGTCCGCCTTCAGAAGTCGCCTTATTAGTTTTATGGAGTCCACATTTTTGTTGTTTAATTTCAATATAGTCTAGGTGGAAATAGAGAATGAGTAACACGCAAACACAAGAAAGGTCAGGGTCCATTGACATGAGATTAAAGCATGCACGTGTTAGAAAGGCACAATCAAAGTAAAAAAAAAAGTAAAACAACGGAAAACAAACACAACTGTGGAAATACTTCAAAATAGCTGTTCACATATACTTTTCATACAGTCTGACTGAGCTTGAGCATTTTCTGCAAATGAAAAATCAAATCAGTCTGGTAAACTTTCCTTAAAATGCTTGCTGTGATATTTTCAACCACTCTGAATGCTTTTGCTAAGCACTGTATTTAGGGTTCACACAATAATATCAGTATTTTTAACCTGGTCTGACCAAAGTTCTGTTGTCTGTTAAAACATATCTTTCTGCAATACAAATAAGGACAATTATTACATTAATAAAAAAAACAAAATAAATTGGTTTCTAAAAAATGTTGTCACTTATATGCTTCACAATTACTATTTATATAGACATGAAAGTTGTGTTTGAAAGCACAGATATTTATATGTCCTTTTCTGAGTGAGCAAAGGAGATTTAGAACAACTTGTGCTTAAAAAAATCTTTTTCCAGTAGCTATGCATTTTTCACAACCAGATTACAACCTAAGAAGCCGTAGGTTCCTCCAACATAAGCAGCCAGTTTAATAAAGATGGATGCATGCCTTCATGTCCCTCAGCACTGATGATTTTTCTTGTTGATTTTTGCCCATCTCCAGGGAATACATATAGCACGTATTTCAGCACATCTTTGAGACTAACACTTGTAGCGCAGCAAATTGAACTAACGGACCCACTCCAAACTGTTTACTTAAATTAATCATCACCTGGGCTTTAAAGTTTGTGCTGTTAATACTCAAATGAATATATGTTCGCAACACTGGTGAAAACTGGGGGACATCTGAAAGACTCCATTCATGGCTGAAGTCTCTGCTGTAGCTTCTTTATTCTCAATTCTGCTGTAGTTTAAAGAGATCAGGCTTGACACAACAGATGCATTATTCACCACAGACTACATTTGCAATTCTCATTCATGTTGAATATAAAATGTAATCAGTTATTTTAAATAGTGAGTCTAGTAACTAATTTCCCTAGGTTTAAGTTGACATTTCAATTTTAAAATATGCCAAATGTGTGCACAATGATAAACAGACGTTACTAGTTTTAAACATGGAAATATGACATGATAATCTGCATCTTAAAAAGAAAGTTCCTGAAGATTTGAAGGCTCTGGGGCTCTACCACTCAGCAGTATGGCTTTTCCAGTCATACTGACCACTCAAAGCGCTATATAACAAGGGCTAAAACAAGAAACAAGGGCTAAAACAAACAAAAGCAGGTAGAACTCTGTCCTGATAATGGCCCCTGTATGGACGTAGGACCTTTGGGATCTGCATCTTAGATGCACATGACAGCAGTTTTGCAATTCTGTTGGCAAAAACAACATTTAAACCAAGCCACCTATACATAATATCACAGTCTTTCACATAGTTTACATTTAAATACATTAATAAAAATTAAACAACTATTATGTAGTTAAAGGACAACTACACCTCTATTTTCTGCATCTACAAGGAGAAGTAAAAAATAGTAACACTACTTACAGCCTTTTTGACAGATTTTAACATGGAACATCAGACCATCTTACAGTATTTATGTTCTGAGACAAATATTGAATAAATCACATAACTTCCATCATTGATTACAGTTATAATGGAGCAGACAAGTTGCAGCTTGTATGTATTTGGTTATTCTTTCAATGAGACACATTACATGGGGTTTAAGTAATACTAATAACAACAACAATAATAGAGCAATATACATTTTTGTTATTGCAACATAGATTTAAATTTGGATGAAATATCTCCTCTACATTAAACCCATCCCATGAGGGAGCAGCAGGGTGCCACTGTGTGGCGTCCAGAGATCCTTTTAGGGCAAAAGGTCTGGGTCTTGCTCAGGAACCCAGAAAGTATTCAAACCTGGAAACTTGCGACCTCTCTAGGATGCAAGCGCCCTGGTCTTACCACTAGGCCACCACTCCCCTTTATTAAAGATCTGTGGATTATTATTATTACTTCTTCTAAGTAAAAACCAGTTTGAATTCAGTTTCAGAGCATTCAGACAGCAGATCGTAATCCTGATTTGACCATACCTTACTTTCACAGCCGGGATTAGTTTGTTTCATAGTGGCTTTATAGTGACCATGGACTGCCACACCAAGGTATAGAGAAAAGGTAGAATAAATTTAAAACGCTGTCAAATAAATGTTGTTTGGTGTAATTTAACAGTTCTTAAGCACATTCTGGAATCTGCTGTTGTGGTAAATGGCTATATGTGTTTCCAGATAGTAGCAGTTCTCTTTCAGAAAAAGGAGCTCCTTAGCGTCAGGAGACGTAATCTGTGATTAACAGCATGGCTGTAGATAACAGTGGAAACACACCTCTTGGTGGACAAGGTAGATACAATGTCCAGGGAAGCATTTTATAAAAACTCTCAAAAACCCATAGTGGAAATCAACTTTTAGATAACCCAAGTGACTGCCAAACAAGAAGCCCACTGTAAGCTCACTTAAACCTTTGCAAAATCCAAATGGGTTCTGTACATACATGTTCACTTCGCCTAACTATGTAGCTTCAGACTGTAGATCAACCTTATCTGGACTTCTAAAAAAAAAATATGTAAAAATATTTACTGGAGGTGAGATACTTTCTCATAATCTTTAGCACAATCTCATTTCAGAAATTCTTAACTATCCCTTTAAAAACAGTTACTAAAATAGATGCTGATTAAGAAAACAACAATTAAACAAATCTAAAGGATAACTCTGTAATCTTAGCATATTTTCAGATAATTTAGGATATTTCCGCTTCAGTTTGACTGGTTAAACCACATCAGCTCAGGTTCAGGCCCGAGCACTAAGTGATACTTGTTTATAATTTAAGTCCGCAAACCACATATCAATATGCTAATGGTGTGTTTATGTCAAAAACAATTAGGTTTTAAGTTGTTTGGGGGAGACTGGTGGCAGAAGCAGAGCGTGTAATCAAAGCATGGGGAAGGGTGATTTACATCGGTCAGGAGAACCTCAGCCCAGGCAGGAAGTGGATGGTGTTTTTGAGGTCAGCACACCACAAGGCAACAACTCTCAAATCCACGCAAGCAGCTGCTCCAGTGTGTGTGTGTGTGTGTGTGTGTGTGTGTGGACATTTGTAAAAAAAAAAAAAGAATCATAAAATCAAATGAAGAACCCACTACAGTGCCCACTAGAGTAGGGTTTACCTTCCCAAAACAACAACTTCAAGATGTTTGGAATGAGTTTCTTTTTTCAGAAATGAGAATGAAGTGACATTTTATACCCTCAAATAACAAGTATTTATCTTTGTTTAATAAATTATATGGTGCAAATTGTTGGTATAATGAATGTATGACTTTTTCAGTCCAAGCAAGCAGTTAGAATATCTGAATATATCAATTACCTTTTTCTCCACCTCGTTATAAGTATATTCTGCCCTGTCTTAGTCCATTTCAGGGTAGACCCAGTGCTATATGAACACGTCGTCAATACTAAGAGCGAGCGATGCTTTTCAGATTTTGACTGACTCCTGACACACACACACACACACACCCACACACACACCACCACCACAAACTCAGACTCTTTTTTCTGCCACACATGTACTCTAATTTTTATACACATTCTTCAGCCCACACAGAGACGCTCACACCCGACTCCCGTGACAAACGGAGCTTGCAGCAGTAAAAACATGCAGCATATTTTAAAGGCACCCACCGTGTCCTCAAGGAGGAATCCATTTCCAAACTTAGCAACCTGATTGATTTTTAAAAGCGGAGTCTAGCCCAACAGTTGTGCTCTGTTTATCAGTGACTGATATGTTCGCCCTAAGTTTGAAACTGTTCACATACCAGAGAGGCTTAGCCAAATCTGGGAATAAGATGCAATTTTAAGAAGCACACATTGCAAAGGTGAGCTGAGGGTGAAAGTGGGGCTGTGTGCAAATACTTTTATGATCTCACTACTACAATGACAAAAATAGCACTCGCCTTTCACTTTGGTAATTGAATCTAGAGGAAGCCTAATTGGTTTTGAAATGAAGCATTATGAAACAAAATCAAGAACTTGTTATTAATACGTTCCTTTGAGTGCAGATGATGAGCAGTGATTTAAAAAAAGTTAAAGAAAATTGCCCCAAAATGCCTTTCATGAATTCACTACCAGTTATTGATGATAAAGGGAATTCAGTTCCCCTGGCTTGTTTTATATTCCTGTACACAGGATGCCAAGTAAAACACAATGAGCTTCCACAGTGTTTACAGCACCAAGAAAGAGGTCCATCTGTCCAGCAGTCTCTGCTAAACCAGAGACTGCTGGACAGCCCTTCACTAATCAAGTATGTCTGTGCAAAGGCAGGCTTTTGATCCCGAAACAGGCGTTTACAAATTCAGCAGCGTGTGTGGGCCACGGACATGGCCCTGCATGGACACACACACACACACACACACACACACACACACACACACACACACACACACACACACACACACACACACACACACACACACACACACATCCAGAGTCGGCAGCCACGGAGCCACGTTCCCACAGTAACTGCACAGCACATGTTAGTTGGATCACTGGTAGCACAATCAAGGGAAAGTGAGACTTTTTTTTTTTTTTAAAAAAACCTTATAACTTCAACGTAGCAGTTTTTGTTATTGTCTGTATTGCACAGGACTACAAAGAAAGGGGTGAAGTGGTGGGATAAACAATTAACCTTTGATGTTCATATAAGTAATTAAGTAAATTTTATTTAAATAGTAAATTTTTTCAAACAGCTGTCACAAAGTAAAAACAACAATTATGTTACATGCCATAAAGCATTCAATCAGCCTATTTTTGTTGATTGTGTTATTTAATGTTTTATGCACAGACAGCCTCAAAGGCATATTGCTGCTGTATTTTGAGGATTTTTCACCACATCATTATCATTAGACATAGAGTTCTGACAGCATCAAATCCACTAAAGTTGATCACAGACCCTTGTGACAGTTCTTCCAAAACGAACAGACTAATGGATTTCATTAGAAAAAAAGCATTCCGGGACAAAGAGGCTACTCCAGAAAAAAAAAAAAGGCAAAAGGTTAGATACCAAGAATGCCACAGCAAAAAACAGCCAGAGAACAAAAGTGCTAGTATAAAACAGATCAGCTTTAACTCTTGGCAACAATTTAAAGTTCTCTAAAAATATTTGCATCTTCAAAGACTTCTTCTGATTTAGTGTTTTTGTGATACCTAAATGTTTCAGATCCTCTAATAAATTCTAATGACAGACAAAGATAACTGTAGCAAATACAAAATACACTTGTCAAATGATAACTTAAATTATTAAAGGAAACGGCAGTGTAAACTAAGCTAGCCCTATAGGAAAGGTATTCACCCTGCTTGTTAAACATGAATCGACTGTAATTGCCAATAGCTTTTGAAAAGCTTAGTTCGACTTCACAATCGACACGCAAGTGTGCTTAATACCTAATCGGTAAAATCAAAAAACACATCACCTGTGTTAAGGAAATAAAGATACGGTCAAAAACAAAGTCATTAACATCTATCAGTCTGGAAATAGTTTCAAAACAATTTCTAAGGGTATGGGATTCCAGTGAACCACACAGAGAGAGCTTATATCGACAGCATGGTTCAGGGGTGAAACTTCCAAGGAATGGTGGGCTTACCAAAAGTAGACCAAGAGCATCAGCAGCTTATCTAGGAGATCACAAAATAACCCAGCACAACATCTAAACCACTGCAGGGCCCACTTGAATCAGTTAAGGCCAGTGTTCATCATTCACCAATAAGCAAGAGACCATGCAAGAACGGCCTCCTTTGAAAAGTTCCAAGGTGAAAAGCACTGCTGACCAAAAATAATACGAAAAATATATATGTTGATAATCCCCAAGATTTGTGAAAATATTCTGGGGACTGGCAAGACAAAAGTTAAAACTTCTGGAATTTGTTGTTGCCACTGCATCCGTAATAAATACCACAGCATTTCATATGGGAGAACAACGTACCTAAAGTAAAACATGATTGTATGGGATTAATTTGCTGGACAATGTGTAACAATTAGTGTAACCATCTCTAGCAGACAGCCTTATGCACTTGAATTATGCACCAGGTAAATGATGTGGAGCACATCAGCAAGTCCCCATCTGAATCGATAAAGCAAAACTTAAAAAACAAATGACGATTTTTAATTAGGGTTCCGATTTAAACACTATTTAGCTACTGTTAAAGAGCCCCAAACATCATATTCATACAAGAAAACCCTCCAGTGTGGTTTTACGAAGAGGGCTGGACCAAAATTCCTAAACAGCGACATAAAAGACTCACTGCTAGTTATAGCAAATGCTTGCTGACGGCTGTTTGACCCAGGGGTGGTGCAACCACTCATTAGGTTTGGGGGGCAATTACCCTTTCACATATGACCAGGCTGGTTTGCATATAACAAATATAATGGTATAACCAATGCATATTTTTTAATCAAAATATGAGCTAATCAGAAATAACCCAAAAACACAAAGGATTAGATTGGATTAGTTAGAAAGTCGTGAGCTTTCTGACCATATATTAAATTCACAGTAGCTCAAAAATCACTAACCTTAATTCTTAATTTAAACTAGGATAAAGGGACACACTCTCTTACATATCTAAATTGGCATATAATTAACTAAAAATTGTTGAAACATTGCAGTAATAATTATCTTTATTGGTCATTGCAACATGTCACATTCCAAAGTTGTGTCCTCTGCATTGAACACACCCCTTAGGGGGCAGGTGGCTGGCACTGTTCAGCGCTTGGGGAGCATTTTGAGGCTAACCCCCAGATTCCACAACCTCCGTGCACGTTGAGGCTCTGGCTGGGTCAAGCTACACAACAACCTGTTGTTTGTCAAAATTAAATTGTGTTAATGGATGTCATTAACCACAAAGTATATATAAAATGATATTCAAAATAAAGTTAACTGTTTTTTTTAATGTTGGATGCAAATCCCCCTTTTTGCTCCAAACAAGGAAGCACATTTGTCATTTCAACATTTAATCTGAAACGTGGTTATCCACTCCAAATAGATTTGCATTGTGCTTGTAATGACGATGATCGCACATGCTCTCCTCGGGTTCCATGGAACATCGGAAAAAAGCTAGACGGAGTAAAAATGGATGTAGTAGGCATTGCTTGTGACGCACTCACGGAGGCGGTCCGGAATGGAACGAACACGTACAGGAGTTGAAGATATAGGATTACAGAGTAAGAGTCTTGCCCAGGGACCCAGTGTGGCAGACTGTGGGATTCGAACTAGGGAACTTGCAGACTTTTCAGAATGCTAGTACCCTGCTCCAACCAATAGGCTACTTGTCCCTAGAGTAGGTTGACCAGATGTCCAGGCACAGTCCCCATTTTGGATGACCTGTCACCGGCAAAAGCTGTCTCCAGAAATGTCACTGATTTCGATGTATGATGATGGAGAAACAAAGTTTAGCGAACGCGCCTTCTCCGCTCCGATGGTGTTGCAGATCATGCACAACAAACCAACCCCCAGCCAGAGATTCTGGGCGGCAGCATCACCCCCCCCCCCCCTTTAACAAAATCAGGGGCATCCCCGGTTTACATTAGAGAAATCTGGTCACCCTGCCCTGGAGAGGTAATGATTGCTAATCCACCAAGGATTTGAACTCATGACTCCTGCATGGTGTACACTGTACATTAGTTAAGTCTCTTCCTGTTTGCTGGGATAGCCTCACAGCACTCTTTGTCCAATGTGCAATATTGATTCCAGTTAATTTATTTCAAGCTAATAATGGCTCTCTGGCAGAATAAATGTGTGTTGCTGGCATGCATGCTGTGAAACATTACAGTGATGTGACATGTGTTGACAGATAATTTAGAACAACTTCTTGTATTTCTCTCTCTTACGCTCATCAACTCTCAGCTTCATATTTCCCACTGTGAGGCCTTAATCACTCATAAACCAAAGACTGCCTTTCTGTCAGCTGTATGACAACATTATGCAGAAAGTGTGAAATCCTTTTTTTTCCTCTTTTTTTTTTCTTTTATGTAGCTGCATAATTTAAAAAAAAATGCTGTACATTTTAATGAAACAAATGTAACAGTTTCTTCTGTTTCTTTTGCTTGTTGATCAGTGTAACGCCCCAGGATTGGTCGCATTTGTTTTTCCATCTTGACTGTATTGAAAGGCTACGAAATTAAGCTATTCCTTGCTGCATGCCAACCAAGGTTCAAAACATTTTACGCACAGATCGCCTTTTACATTTTCAATTCTGTCTCATCTCCCCTCAAGTGAAGAACCTTAATGAAATCCACAGAGACAAACATGAGAATCTGCAGGATGCAGATTGTGCAACACTGAGTGTATGTGCTACGCTTTCATGGCTAATCATCATGAATTGCAGTGGATGGGTTACAATAAGCACGGTGAATTAGACACATTACCACAGTAAGCTTCTGTAGAATGCACCCGTACTGTCTGCCAGATTTTCCACAGGAATATCAATCAGAGTTGCTTCAATATGTTGACAAGTGGAGCTACAGCAACATGGCAGAGATTATTCAGATGCTGAGAGGTTTTACAGTTTGGAATGTATGCTTTTTGCAGAGACCTTTAACTATAAATGTTTGGTGCATCTTTCCTAGAAGTATGTTTTTGGAAAATATGAAATACTTGAACAACATAGATAATAAAGTATTAATTTATTTAAATTTTAGATAATCTGACAGATATGATCATACTTGCTTACATATCAAGAAAATAATGTTTTTGTTCACTAACAGTCTTCCATAAAAACAAAGCATGAAATGCCACTGCAGATGTCATCGCACTAGATTTAAACTCAAGTGGCAAAAAACTCAAAGGCAAATCTGTTGTCACTATTGTTAGATCAGATTCAACAAAAACTCATTGCATTTGCATGTTTTTATTACAATCTACATAATATATAAATCATGAGAACAAAATTGATTATAGCAACAAATGATGACACCTAGAATCTTTAATGTAGATACAGGATTCTCCCATTTTTGCTGTGTTTGTCTTTGGGGTAAAATGAGCAGTTTTACAACAGTTTCATGACCTATAGACTACTGATACGTGTTTGACGGTAGCTTTTCAAATCGGCACATGAGTGCATGCCTCTAGATTATAGTATAAATTGTTACAGTAGTATACACAGTAAATTAAAATAAGGATTTTGAAATGAGAATTTGAAGATACTTTTATATTTGTCATTAATCAGCTATAGCTCAAAATCTATAAAGATTACTAGTCAAAGCTGAAGTTAATGATTCAACAGTGATTTAAAATATCTACAATCTGAGGGAACCTTTATTCTGTTTGTGAAAAAAAATGTATTTAAAGAAATAGTGGACAATTCTTCTGTAAATATAGGTAAGAAATACCCAAGTCACTTTTCGAATAACTATGTATGCACAAGATCATCCTACCTATACTTCCTCTCCTAAGGGGGATCAGGTGAAAGAAGCTCTGAAATACACCCTGGTCTTATTTCTTTCTTCTGAGGCCTTACTCTTCTTCTCATAAACCTGTAAGACAGATTGCTTTTTGCGACTCTCACCCATTTTCAAAGGATACTGTAAGAGCAGTGAAGTTACAATGAATGGCTCAAACCGAAGCTCACTGGATACATAAACACTAGAAGTATGCATGCACAGAGGAAACTGGCAAGGGAATGTGCATGCACATCACAACGATTGGCATGTGGAACAATGAATAGATAAGACGATCTCCCCAGAATTCAAAGCTGAAAAAAGATTGTCCACTACACCTTTAATGATTTATATGACATGTGTGACCACCTCAGGTCCGGCCAATCATCCAAAAGACTGGGTAAAGCTAAACTAGATATTTATTCACCAAATATACACACTGACACATGTTTACACATATGAAATTAAAGGTTTTACAAATTACAACCTGTGTTTTAAAGAATTCCTGTTTATAGTAAAACTAATTCAGTTTGGATTTGGCCAGTTTAAGCATTTTAGATCTTGAACTCGAGCTGATCTAAGGAAGCTCAGATTTGCCATTTACTGAATTGTCGAAATGGATGAAAATGTCAGTGCTACTCAAATCAGTAGTTTAACTCCCTGCCACTTATAGAATATACAGCCTATAATTTTGCGTGAGCAAAAATATTGCTCTATAAATTCGCAAAAACACAAAATGGAGGTTTCTGGCAGAGATTGTCACAAAAACAAAGACTTTAGATTTGACTATTAAGTTGACTGCAGTTCCAACTTAAGAGTCTACTTTGACTTGTGGTTTTAGACTCCATCTTTAAACCACCTATGAGAGCTGTGGACTGTAGTCTACATACTCGCTTACACTCATTTGCAATTTCATAAAATAAACAGGATAATGAGATGTGTTGCATGTGCATGTAATTATGTGAATTGATGCACTTGATTTATTAGCCATGAATGTTTAAGGACAACATTCTTTTAATGGCTTTTATAATCTGCTAATAATAATAACTAGACAGATATTTCTGCAACTGAACACTTTAGCAAATAAAATAAACTTAGATTAGCTCTGCCTACTTTTTTGTTACAAATACACTAATCAAAATAAAAGTACCTTGTTTTCAGTTCATTAAGTGCTCCAATTTTCTCATTTGCTTACTACATGACTCTTTGTTGTGTTGTATTTTCTAGGGTGCCTTGCAACATATTTATGGTTTAGACTTGACAATGTTGTAAATGTCATTTTTGAACACAATATTTTAGCCCTTCATGGGACAAAATTAAAATCTCACTCCCACCCGCTCCCAATAAATTTCTAACCATTGCCGCCTCCTCCCTTTTTCTTTATCTTTCACGCCCACCCACTCTTGCAATATTTGCGAACAATCCTGCATGCCCCACACCAACTCTTTAATTGATACAGACTTTAAGTCTGCCATAGCAACTACAGCCAGAAATACTATATCTGTGCAAAAAAAAAACATGTGAATTAAACTTCCAGGAAATACATTGGCTACATATGGGACTGCTGAATATTAATAAAAAACAATGTCTTAATACACAACTAACTTCAACTACAACGGTTAAATTTAACTGGGACACCTGTTTTACTTAGTGTTGTGCAGAAAGAGTATATTGTTAAGACACTCTGGTGTCTTAGACAGCAAAGGAAGGAAGTTCCTAGTCAAAATTTCCCCACTGAAGAATGTCACTAGTCAGGGACTGGATTATCCGATACTAAGGTGCTGTGATATTCTTTATCAAGATACTTTGAGACTGTATTGAAGGAGGAATCCTCTGTTCACTCTCCGCACAGGTCAGAATATTTTATGTATATCTGGTGGCAGTGCATCTTTTTTTCGGACCATGTCAAAGGCCATGTTCTGAACGATTTGTTTTGCAACTCTAAATGAAATTGGGAATATTTAAATTCACAACGGGATTTAAACTGGTATTTACAAGTTTTTCTTAAATATGTGTCTCAGTTTAATTATTATATTGCATGATATACAACTTAGATTTCTTCTCCGGTCTCCGGTCTTGGTTGAATCACCAGACTTAGTTTTACTCGCCATCATTCTATCAATCTTGAGACTCGATGTCTATTATTAAATTTGCTTCAAACTGAAAGCTCACACAAGATTTGTATATGATCTCGTGGGATCATAATCCCAATGAAGGGCTCTAAATGATATCCTGATAACCAAAGACAATACGGCACACATTGTATTTCATTACCTATTGTGTCTGTCATTTGAATATTTTTGTGTGTCTGTTTACATTCCTTAGTGAATATCTATATTCACTGTTTAGGGACAATACAATTGGGGTAGTCTTAAAAATCCTGTGAATCAGCAAGGATAAAAAAAACAACAACCTTCAAGTCCAACATAAACTTCACTGTAACTTGCCACACAAAGTCTTAATTTTTTATTTGGAATTGGATAAATGAATTATGAACATGCTGGGAACATGGCAATATACCTTTAAACTTCCCCAACAATGCTTTCAACTTCTATTTCCAATGGTCATTATACAAAGAAAATACCTGGTTATTTTTACTTGTGGTAAATATTTGCATTCCAATTTTTAAAAGTTGACATTCTCCATTGCCTCACCTAATCACTGGTTTTGCTAAACCTGGACTGGGGAAAAGAGGGAGGCTTACAGTTAATAATGGTTGCTCTGTCATAAATAGTATTTGCCTCTTCTTTGTATTTAATTTTATCTGTTTACTTTAACTTGCTGTTTGGTTTGTTTTATGGACAAGTTTAGAAGAAAAGTATTGCCTAATCTTAAAGTAGAAAATCTAATAATCAAAAAAGGTCTCATCTAAAAAAAGTTTCAAATCTTTATTTACTTCATTAATGGATTGCTGGATTTTATTCCATCTGCATACTGCATTGTACTGCATACAATGATACAGATACAAAAGCAACCCTTCCACATAAATAGATTACTCTCACACATGTGCTTAGAATCAGAAGGGAAAGAAATCCCCATTCCAACATCTGCATCTGTATGCATAAGATGTTTTTAATTTTGTGTGTATTTCACAATTTACTACAAAACTGCATGAGAATAAATATTTATTTATACCAAAAGAAGAAAGAACAGGCAGAAGTGACCAAGTGCTTTGCATGCAGATCATTTTCGCTTGCTTCTTTTCCAGTTTCCCGAAGTCTATTTACAGGAGCATGTCAGGAATGTTCAGGTCCCATCTCACTGAAGTCTGTCTCCCTCTTTTGCTGACAAACACTCTTTTCAAGAAATTTCTGTCTTCATCTTTCATTCTGGACACATTTACACAATCCAGGTAGGCACATAAACATGCGTGGGCCTGCAGACAAACAAAAGCTGAGTAAACACAGTTTCATTTTGTGGTCACTTTCCTCTTATTTTTCCTCTTTTTTGCTTCATTTGTGCATTTCCTCCTTCATCAAACCCAAATACTCACCCTTCACAAACCCCTTTCCAGCCACATCAAGCTAAATCACTCCAGGACCAAAACAGAGTGCTTAAACGGGAGGGGAAACCAAGGAAATAGACTGCAATTGGGATTAGAGGAGGGGGAAAAACAAGGACACAAGCATAACACACTAAAAAGCATGAACATTTGTTAACAGTTCCCTTTAGGTAATAATATACTATTGTTTGGATGTTGCAAAGGAGGTTTCCCCTGTTGACAATCAGACGGAAAATTATAGTTTTATTCAAATCCAAGAGGAAATAAGAAACGACTGGAGACCAAACAAAGATTAACATGTTTATTGGTTCTGTATAGAAAAGCTATAGTTGTGGGATGTTTCATAGACTTTTTACATGCTGGTATGTAAATTAGTTGGAGCTTAATAAACAGTAAATTGCAGTGTACTGAAAATTGAGTTGACATTTTGGGCTTGTAGGGTTATAGTGTACCATAAGTCTTGATGATCAAATTACTGTAAATGTCAAATATTTTATATGGAGCCATAAAAATAACGAAAGTATGAAACATAACTAAATCCCAGTTGGACTGTTTTAAAAAAACGTTACCTTGTAGATAAAGACACTACCTCATCAGCAATAGTCTATCAGTGTATCATAGTTGTAATAAAGACATTTGTTGTTTTCTTTATAGAAAAATTGCTGCCCATTGGTGAGATAGAGACATGGGTGATCTGCGTGGATGCCACAACAGGATTATTAAAGAACTGGAGTCATGAATTAAAAAGAATAAACAACACAAACCTGGATGAAGAGGAGACAACACACTTTATGCCATGGCTACCACATATTGCTTAAACAGTCATGATGATCACAGGTTTAGGAAGGGATCAGAGTGTTTGAGTGATGTGGTGTAAAGTTTTGACAACTACATTGCTATAATGTAGTTCACCTCTTAAAAGTAAAACATAAACTTATTATGTGTAAAAAAGTGAGACCAAAGTGTGTTGGTTGCCAAAGTAATTTAGGCTATTGTGATAAGACCATAGTAAACATGATGAGGCATGCCTGTGTACATTAGAGTAACCATACTGGTCAGAACCAAAGCAGATATTACATCTGTCTGAATGCTTTTCCTTTTTCAGACATTTGTTTAAATGCTACTAGAATTAAAGTTACAGTTTTTGGAAGTGTGATGAAATACAAGCAGATGGACACTCAAAAGAAAGCATTTAAATCATTCTATAGCCTTTTTTAGAATCATTGTCAGCTTTCCTTAGCTATCTGCCTTACCATATTTAGAAAGAAAAAGTTTTAAAGGGATAATATATAGCCTTTAAAGCCATTTTACATTTCTTTACTTAATTCCCACATTTCATTCATTTGCAAAATAAGCTCAGGAATGGTTTCAGTAAATAATTTATAATCAACTATACCTGTATTCCTAAAGTTTTCTTAAATTCTGAACTTCAATATTCAAAACTTTTGGCCAAAGTTTGCCCATTGCAGGTTTCCTCTTGGAAAGCTAACAGACCTTGGTGTGCACAGTTCAAAGTGCTACCATAATTAATCTTTGTATTTAAGAGTGCCGTATCTAATTTCTTTTAGAGCAGGCTGCTTCTATGTTCCATAATTCAGAACCAGTCAAAGAATGCTTTCGTCCTTGTCTGTCTCGAACAGCACCTGCTAGACTAGATGCAATGAATTGAAATATTTCACATGGATGCTTAAAACACAGTTTGTACACTCTAGTGTTGACCTTACACACCTTTCCAGCATGGGAAAAGGTTCTTTCATTGGCATGTTTGGATGTCTTCCAAAGCAGTCGTGAAACTCGTGCTGCAATTTAGTTAGCTTGATGCCATTGAAATACCTAAGGCAATAAGGTTCAACCCTGATGGACGTTCATCACCTTCAATAGAAGTTTTTTTCAGAGATTTTATACAATTGTATAAATGAATTCATGCTTCTCAGATGTATATTCAGCTGAAAAGTCTTGATGCACCAGCCATTTAAATCAAGGTTTATCGACATGTAAGTGGGAAACTTGATCTGGACATGTACTTTTGGAGGAGCAAGAAAACCCTATCAGATTTCAGTCCACAGGCTGCCCTCCTGACTGAACGTGAGAGAAAGGCCAAAACATGAGCCAACCTCACACAGGGAGTCCACATGAAAGCTGGTGGGTTAATCCTGTTTCAAACAAGCTTGGTTTAACCCTTGTCAACCCTACCACCAACACTGCTGACTTCGATACCCAACACGAAGCACTGGGACTTTTTACATATGCATTTAAATGCTCTAATAATTTACCAAGAATCCACACCCTTAGACGTTTTTGTCACATTTTCTCAGGTTAAAACTACAAACTTCAATGTATTTTATTGGGATTTAAAGTGATTGATTGTGAAGTGGATGGAAAAGCATGAATGGTTTTAAAGGTTTTTACAAATAAAAATAGGAAAAGTGTTTAAATTTGTATTCAGATTTAGGTCTGAACTTTAAATTTGCCATTGTAATATATCAATGTGCTTTAATCCTAATTACTCCATAACAGTTCAGGCTGTATGTTTAGAGTTGTTTTCTCTCTGGAGATTAATACTCTGCTCTACTCTTAAGTGTAGTGCAGCCTCTAACAGGTTTTCTCTGAGGATTTCTCTGTATTTAGCTCCATCTATTTTCTCATTCCCTCTGACCACCTCTGCTGTCCCAGCTTAACAAAAGCATCCTCCAAATAGTGCTGAATTTTTGAAAACAGTTTTCTCATAGTGTTTTGCATGTAGGTCAAAAGTTCAGTTTTGATATGATATGGTCATTAGTTGTACTAGAATTTACTTGGTGGTCAGAGTAAAGGTAGCTGAATTAAAATGCTTACCACATTTCACAATTATATGCTACTTTAGGTTCGTCTATAGTATAAAATCCCAATGCACCACACTGGTGTTTACGGTTGTAACATAACAAACTGTGAAAACATTTAAATGGTTTGAATGCTTGTGTAATGGACTGTGGATACACATACGCATAAAACAAGCGTACTATGTTTTTCAATAGCATTGGGGGATTTAGTGTGTTACTTGTCTGCTGCTTTCTACAATTAAGCAGCTGTGCTGGTGGTCCATAAATTCCATAAAATTATAGCTGCCCTTTCACAGCTTAATGATATTTATATCTGATGTGTTCTGTAAACACACACAGACACAGGGCAAGTTATGCCATGATAAAAAAGAAATAAATATATCATAGTTTCCAGAATTCTGTCATGCATGTCTGTAAACTTGTATACAAATAAACACGCACACATCAACAGGGAGGGTTGTCTGGTTCTTCTCACAGTCAACATTGCCTGTGTTTGCTCACTCCCTGATCATTCTTACAATGTATTCATATCTCCTTCACATAGTGGATGGTTTGTAAAAATAAACATTAAAGGGATACCTCAAAAAGCTAAGCTATGACTCCATTTATTTTAGTTCATTGTCTGTGATTGAGATCTTGAGCGTACTGCCTTCACGTAACTTTGTGAAGACTGAAATTCTTGGTGGAGCAAATAAGAACTAAAGGCATAGTTTTGAAAAGGTTGTTTTATAAAGAACAGAGCATTTAATAGTCAGCCCAGAGGTTGGTTTGAAAGATAATTTGCTTGGAGAACTCTACAATGTCTACACTGTAAGGCATTTGAAAGAATGTGCTATATTTTGACTTTCAAATGGTGGCTTTGCTTTAATGTGGCATGTAATTGAAGTTTTGGCATTTCACTTTTAAAAAGATAAAGGATATTTGTGTTTTGGTGCCTGCTGAGTGCTGGTAGTGGATTCTGTTAAAGCTGTAGATTCCCACATCTTTAGAAACCAACCCCTCATGCTGTTTGCATATAAATTGTCTGAAAGTTAGAAACCCAGTTGTGAATTGGTTAATGAAATATTTCTCACATTAGAATTACTTTCATTTAATCTTGAGTGAGGTGTTTCTTTACAGATACTACAACTTCCAAACTTTAGAGAATGTCTTTGGGTTTTTCCCGAAATTACTTCAAATTCATGGAGCATGAATTTGCATCTGTGTTAAATTCATAAAGCATGTTTCCCCATATTTGACTGAAAAGAATTTTATTTTTTTTGCTTACATTTGGTATGGGTTTCGCTATTTCTTTCTTTTAACAACAGTGATTGGATTGCTTTGTGTTAATTTCATAATTTTACAATGACCAACCCAACATTTTGATTTGGAACACTGAATAAATTCAACAATGACCTGAATATTACTAAAGAAATTTGCTAAATAGATACATTTCATGCTGCATTTATTTATAGTAATATATCCTCTTCTTTATCTGTTAAAAAACAAACATAATGCTGTATATTGTTACCCATAATGTCAAATGAAGCTATTGCAAGGACAAACCTAGAAAAGAAATTAGGATTAGATATCCTACTCAAAGGAAATTAACATTTACTTTTGTAATTTCTTTTATTGTAAAAGAATAATGCACATCTTGCACAATCCTATACATATATAAATGCAATGCTATTGCTGGAAATATTTAGGTCAAAATTGGTCGTATTTTCCTGAATCTTCTCTGTTTTTTTTACAATAACATAACCGTTACACTCCATTCAACATGACAAAGAGAGACTACCCTTTCATTGATTTCCTCCTTACTGGCTTCTCTCAGGGTTTTTCATAATCTCATAGTCTTTAACACATAGGCGCACCTCCTTCCCCTACTTCACTCATGTTTGCGCCAACCTCCAGTATGAACTTCACGAGCCGGAGGTGGACCCTGCTTGTTCAACAAATTGTTTGAAGCTCTTTGGAGGATGAAAGGAATTGTGTGACATTAAGGAGAATCTAACACCTTCTCGATGATATCCTCCTCATTTATCCCCTTTCCCCCTCCCCCAGCCCATCTCTTCTGAAGCTCCAGCAGTTGTTTCACGTAGGCATCCCTGTCCGTGGAAAAAAATGTCAGGTCCAGGCTAAGAGCTTGAGTTCCTTGGGATCACCCTCGATTCTGAGGCAATGGTTGCCTTGCTGCTTGAGGACAAATTATCTTGCATCCGTGAGGTTTTTCAGTCTTTTATCTCTTCCCAGTTCTTTACAAATGTAGAGGGCTGGAACCAATTTGTTATAAGTAATAGAAACGAGTAGACGAATAGGCACCCCAACATTATTTTGTTTTCAGAGACGACAACGACCGGGACTACAGAGAGGAGGTGGAGCAGCCAGTGGGCTGGTGCAGAGTCAACAGCCTGATCCTGAACGTGGAGAAGACAAAGGAGATCATCGTCAACTTTCTGGAAGAACCGGCCTCGCCACGCTACACTGCTCATCAACAGCTCAGCTGTGGAGGTGGTCAGCAGCACCAAATTCCTGGGGGTGCACATCACAGACAACCTCACCTGGTCTGTGAACACCACGTCACCGGTCAAGGGGGCACAGAAGCGCTTGTACTTCCTGCGATGGGTGAGGAGGGCCCACCTGCTACCGCCCATCCTCACGGCCTTCTACAGAAGCACAATAGAGAGCATTCTGACCAGCTGTCTCTCCGTGTGGTGTGGAGGCTGCAGCACCTCCGACTGGAAAAACGTGAGAAGAGTGGTGAGGACAGCAGAGAGGATCATCGGAGCTCCTCTTCCCTCCATTAAGGACATCCCAGCACTGTGTGTCCGTAACATCATCAGAGACCCCTCACACCCCCAACATGAACTGTTCTCCCTGCTTCCCTCCGGGAAGAGGTTACGCAGCATCTGCTGCAGGTCCATTAGGTTCTGCAACAGTTTTTTCCCTGTTGCCATCATACTGTTGAACTGTTGAATTCTAAATTGGACTCTGTACCACATTTGCATCCTTATCTGGCATTACCAACGTTTCTGAACTGTTATTATCCATTTAAATAGTACACAACCCAACGTTTACTGCATTTTTGCACATATTTGCACTCACCAAAAGGCTCAAATTGATCTGGCAGATTGCAAGGGGCAGAGGCAGGTATAAGTAGAGGAGTGAACAGGTGAATGGAGTAAAACTAATTACTGGAATGGGTGGAGCTAATCGGGGGAAGGGAAATGACTGGAAGTAAAACTGAAGCTGATTGGAGAAGGGGAGTAACAGGTGGTGACTAAGAGTTGAAAGAATGCTGGCAGGTGAACTGAATAAAGGCTGGTGAGTGAACTAATTAATCAAATAAACTGGTGTATGCTATTATCTGTCTTTGAATAATTTTAGATCAAGTTCCTTTTTGTTAGACAGCCCTGCTACAGACCGGCGACCTGTCCAGGTTGTACCCCGCTCTCGCTCATGCAATGAACACTGGAGATAGGCACCAGCAACCCTCGCGACCCCATGATGGATTAAGCAGGCCAGAAAATGGATGGATGTATGGAAGGTTCTAAATAAGGTGATTTGAAATTGAATAAAAAAACTTTGTTAATCTAAGAATTCATGATTTTAAAAAGGGTGTGAATTGAGTATTCACAAATGGTGTGGTTGGTTTGAATAGGGGCTTTCCCTCAACAAAGCAAATCATCACTAATTTAAAACTTCACTTTTGGTATACTCAGGTTATCTTTGTCTGATGGTTAGTTATCTGTAGTTTTTAAGCAGTTATTATGCAATATATTCCAGCTGTCCTGTATGTAGTATAAATCATGTTATGTAACAATTTGAGTTGACACTAGCACTTATTTCCAGATTACAGAGCTTTAGTTTTTTTGTTGTGTATATATATATATATATATATATATATATATATATATATATATATATACATACATACATACATACATACATACATATATACATACATACACACGTGTGTGTGTGTGCCATGGGTGTGAGAAAATGAGGAACAAAAATAAGCAATAAAACTTCTGGCTGAGTGGGCCAGAGAGGTTGCGGCAAGGGGAAAAGAAATGAGTGAACTGGATGTAATTAACCTATACTCATCCAGATAAACAGCATTGGGCAGGGGATTGGGAGGGCGAGCCATGCAGTCTCTGAGCTGAAGCTTGTAGTTTTGAGACTAATTAGGACTGTGCTACCGTACAGTGTGAAAGGGTTCCCATGTGGGTTCTTGATTTGTTGGCTGTGTACACTTGCAGACTGCTCATTTGTGGTGGGGTATGACAACGTGAGACCCAGAAATCTCAAGAGAAGATTCACAGCATAAGACAGGTTTTAGATGGGTGCAAAAGTCTAAAAAGCAGCTAACAAAGAGTGTAGACTGGTAATAAAGGAGCAAAATAAAGATAAAGAACAGTCAAGAAAATATATTTTTTTAATATGTTGTATTTTTCTACCTTACAACATTGTCTTCCAGAACCGCAATGACGAATAACACACAATTAAGAGATTCTGGCTTAGAATACATGCTCAGAATACATGCATACATATGTATGGACTCATATATATATATATATATATATATATATATATATATATATATATATATATATATATATATATATATATATATATATATATATATATATATATATACACACATTTTTTGTGGTATAATAATAATGTAAGGTGTGTTATTGCAGGTAACTTTGGGATGTAAAGGAAAGCTATTAGATTAATTGAATATGTTTAGTCGCTATTTCATTTTTGAATGTCCAACATATTATATTTGATCAATTTCCTGGTTGTCAGACATTTGATACAAACTGTTAAGGATAATGTTTTTTGTTCCTGGGACGATAGAGGTTACTTGAAGAGAGGTTTGAAACCTTGATCTGCCAGTCAAAAGCACTGCACCAACAACAACAGCCCCAGACTGCTTATATATAGAAATACCAAGTTTTCAGAGAGGAAATAGCAAAATGTGAGGAGAGGTCTGCCCTAAGTGGTCATCAAAAACCCCCAGGTTATGATTCCTAAACTGGGAGTGTCTTTAGTGCACAATATTCTAATTGATCTTAACCAAAGCAAACAATGTTATACTTTCTTTTGGCTTTTTCCTTTTGGGGGTCACCACAGTCATCCGTCTCCATCTAACCCTATCTTCTGCATCTTCTTCTCTTACACAAACTACCTTCATGTTCTCTTTCACTCCATCCACAAACCTCATCTTTGGTCTTCCTCTAGGCCTTACACCTGGCAGTTCCAGACTCAGTATCCCTTTTACCAATGTACACATTATACTTCCTCTGTACAAGTCCAAACCTTCTCTGTCTCATCTCTCTAGCTTCAACTCCAAAACATCTTACATAAGCTGTCCCTCTTATGTACTCATTCCTGATTTTATCCATTCTCATCACTCCCAAAGAGAACCTCAACATCTTCAACTTTGTTACTTCCAGGTCTGTCTACTGTCACTTCCTCAGTGCCAATGTCTCTAAACCATGCAACATTGCAGGTCTCACAACCGCCTTATACACCTTTCCTTTCATTTCCACCAATACTCTTTTATCGCATAACTAATACTTTTCTCCACCCATTCCAACCTGCTTGGACATTTTCTTTCCCTCTTTTCCATACAGTTGACACTGAGTACTTAAAACCATTCACCTTCTTTGTCTCTGCACAATGCAACCTCATTGATCCACTTGGGTCCATCCTATTCACAGACATGCATTATGTCTTGTGTGGCTAACCATCATTCCTTTTCTTTTCCAGGGAAAGTGTCTATCTCTCTAGATTTTCATCCATCATTTAGCGACTCTTGCTGTAGATCACAATGTTATCTGCCTTCATAGTCTTTGGACATTCCTGTCTAACCTCATCTGTCAACCTATCCATCACCACCACAAACAAGAAGGGTCTGAGAGCTGAAACTTGATGCAGTCCCACTTCCCCTTGAACTCCTGTCACACCTACAGCACACCTCACCACTGTCTCACAGCTCTCATTCATGTTCTGCATCACTCCAGCATAGTTCTGGGTTGGCAGTGGCACAGGAGTTAGGGAGTTTGTCCTGCTGGTGTTGGTCAGAGGGCCCGGTGGCACTGACATATGGCAGCCTCACCTCTGCCTGTCTGCTAGTTGCCCAGCTAATGTAAAGCACTTTGAGGTTGTCAGACTGGTTAAAGCACTATAGAAGTACATGCTATTTACCATTCCCTGCTACTCTAGGCTTCCTCCTGCAACACCATCAGCTCCCCTCTCGGCACCCTGCCATATGCTTTCTCTAAATCTACAAATGCATCTCCCTTTGACCTTCTCTGTACTTCTCCATACACATCCCCAAAACAATTACTGCAAGTGTAGTACATTTTCCTGCCATTAACCTATACTGCTCCTCACAGATGCCAAATTCTGTCCAGCTTTCCCATAACTTCATAAAAGGTCCTCAGCTTTATTCTTCTCTTGTTGCCATAACTCTGCACATCTCCCTTCTTCTTGAAAATTGGTACAAGGACACTTGTCCTTCATTCCTTAGTAGTAAAGGTTTTGACTAGGCTGTCAAATGAGATCTTAGAGAGCAAGAAGATGTCTGTCTCCAAGACACTTCCATATTTCCATAGGTATATCACCAAGACCAACTTGGAAAAGCAGTGGAAAGGCAGTTCGTAACTGTCAGTACATTCCAACTCGATCTTTAATCAACCCAACCTGCTGGACATCTTTCTTATCTCTGTCTCTCCAACCTGTACAAATCCTTTTCTTTCTTTTCAGTGTCCAGCCTATACAAGTCACTGCATGCCCTTTGTTTGGCTCTTAGCCACCCCTACCTTCACTTTACGAGACATCTACATGTATCCAGGTGACTCTTCAGTCCTCTATGTCTTTGACATCTAATTAGCTGATCTCTTTCCCTGAACACACTCCTGTACTTTTTCATTCCACTAGGAAGTCTACTTGTCAACATTCCTTTCAGAAGACACAGGCATTTCCTTCCTGTCTCCATGATAGCAATAGCTGTAGTTTTCCAGTGATCTGGAATCCCCTCCAAGCCACCTAGAGCCTCTCTTTACTCCTCTCTGAAAGCCACATAACTTTCTTCCTTTTTTAACGTCCACCACTTTGTCCTCTACTCTGTCTTTTTTGTTTTCAGCTTTCTCACTAACACTGTCCTTCTACACACCACCATCATGTGCAACACTCTCACCCACCATTACCTTTCAGTCACCGAGTACCTTCAAGTAACATCATTTACACAAGTTGTGATCCAGCTATGTGCTCCTACCTCCACTCTTCTAAGTCACTCTGTGTTCCTGCCTTTTCTAGAAGAAAGTATTCACTACAGCCATTTACACTTTTTTTTTGAAAAGTCTACCACCATCTGTCCTTCCACTTTTCTGTTCTGGGTACCAAATCTGCACATCACTTCCTCATCACCATTGTTCCCAGCTCCAATATGTCCACTGAAATCTGCACTAATCACCACTGTAACATAATCATTTGTTTAAAAATGTAAAATATTAACACTAATTGTGAACATAGAGATTTTAAGGTATGTGTGCAAAGCACTGTATGTATTCAAGAAATATGGTTACTGGTAGTAAAATTAATTTTTAAAAGGTAACCTATAAAAGTCTGGTGCAAGAAATTGGGGTGTGGACTTCTTTTATGAGGTTGTCAAAATGCATACATTTAGTAAATATTTACAGGAAAGCAAATAAAGATTACTATAATAAACAAAAAGTAATAGTAATCCATCTTATATGTGCTTAGAATAACAATATATCACCAAAATAGGTTCAAGTTATTGGTAAACCTGTAAATCAGATTTTCTGCTATATTCACTGTCAAACAGTGTGTGCAATATATGGATTGTTATATTTATTTCCACATTCAGTCATCAGAGCCATAGCAAAGTTGGTTTGGAAAAGTGAAAAACAAAATAGACATTATGAGATTGGAATATAATGAAACACAGCCTGTTTCTTAAGGAATTACGGTATATATATTTACAAAATATTAGCAAATTTAAAATATTTATTTTGTGACCCCTTTGCAGTATATTACACATTTGCAAAAACTCAAAATTTACAATTTTAACCACTGCATTTCCCTTCATAAAAGATTTTGCTTTGTTATGTTAAGAACTTGCATGTCATTTTTGCTTTTAATTACAGTAATGTAAAAATATGACTTAAACACTAATAGGGAATAAATTCCTATTGTGTTATCCCTAAAATAGTAAAAAGTTATGTGGTGTTTAAGAAAATAACAACTGTTTAATTACTAAATGATTAACTAAAATATATTACCGTCTTCCTAATGTTTATGTCAAGGACTGAATGTAGTTGCTTTTTTATGATGTATCCATCATAAAAATTTTTGTTGGGGATCTGATATTCTGGTCAAAATGCTTCCAACACTAAACCGTTAACAATGCACAACAGCCTGGTTTCATAGCCTCTTCTAAGCTTTGATCTCTTTTACAGCCTTCAAGAGATCTCACACAGACCACATTAAAATCTTAGTATTCTCAGCTGGGGGAGGAAGTGCCATCCGAAGTGAATCATGCAGGACTCTCATTCATGCATACATCAACATAGAGTGAAGATGAAGAGCCCTCCAAATTCACTCTGATTCTATGGCAGCAAGCTTGATGTGTGGGAGCACTGTGAATGTGAGAAGAAGGAGGAAAAGGCAGCCCCGCTCATTCTCTGACATGTTAAAGGCACTGTTATGCTAATTCATTTCACTTTAAACCAACATTGCGACAAAAGAAAACTACAATCACCATGTCATCCAGAAGCTCACTACATGTTTCTGTTGCATTTATAAAAAAACAATAAAGATTTTAGGAGAAAATGTTAATTTTAAATTTTACAAAGATAAAAAAAATCATACAGTATTTTAGCCTTTAATTTTTTACTTTTTATGCATTTTATATATGTCAAAGTCTTATGTAAAAGAAGGTTAGTAATTTCCCTTTTACAAAAGTAAAATAATTTTTCCTCTAAATTAAGGTAACAGAGCTTGATTTAAAATGATCCGCTTTAAAGATTAAGGACATCACTTAAGTGCATATGTTTATGAAGGAACTGAGCAAATACTTGATCGGCAATAGTATTTCATAAGATTTTGGTCCTTCATTTGCAGCTGTAACAGCTTCAACTCTTCTGGAAGGGATTCCACAAAGTTTAGGGGTGTGTTGATAGGTATTTTTGATCACTCTTCCAGGAACTCATTCGTGAGGCAGACGCAGAGGATGAGAAGAGCTGGATTGCAGTCTAATTAATCCCATAGGTGTTCCATTCAGTTGAGGTCAAGACTGTCAAGTTCAGCAAACCCAACTCCCTCTTCAATGTAGATATTGACCTTGCTTTGTGCTCTGGTGCAAAGTCATTTTTAAAATCGAATGGGCCATCCACAAACGGTTCCCAAAAAGTTGGTTGGATGAAATTATGCCAAATGTCTTTGCTGATACAAAGAGTTTAATTCCCTGGAAATAAGGGGCGAACTCCTGGAAAAAAACAGCTCCACACCATCATCCCCTCAGTAACAAGCTTTACAAAGTGACAAAGTGTTATCAGACAAGTGTCGTTCTCCCAGTGATTTCCAAACCCAGACTCATCTACTGGATTGCCAAACACAGAAGTGGAATTATCATGCCAAAGAATAGGCCTTTACCTCTGTAGAATGCAGTGATGCTTTACACCTCTGCAACTGGCACTTTGCATTACACTTCTTGATAGAGAGCTTGGACAACCATAGAAATCCATTCTATTAAGCCCTCTGCGGAATGTTCTTGAGCTAATCTTAAGGGCACAAGAAGTTTGAAATCTGTAGCTCTCAGCTGACCCTGCCATGTGAGTTTATGTGACCTATCACTTCATAGCTGAGTTGTATTTCTTCCCAATTACTTCCACTTTGTTATAATACTACAGTTGACTAATTAAATTGCTGAATAATTAGTTGTGGGGAAATTTCATTGCAGGACTTGTTGCACCTACCATGATAAAATGCTGAAATTCACTGAACTGAGAGAGACCAGTTTCACACATGTTTGTAGAAATAGTTTTAATGTGCAGAGGCTGGAGTCTATACAACTGTGTGATCAGAACACCTCAAATCAGTTACTTGGAGCCTTTTGGAGGTATAATTTACGTAGTTTGTATGTAATAAAGTAATTTATATAAAATAAGTTCAACAATCTTCATTTCAAAAAACAAAATTTAAGACTTCATCTGGTTGAAGACAGCAAACTTACTTTTCTACGATAGCATATTTTTAAAAAGAGATCAGAAATTTGTCCCGATGGCAAAATTTTATCATCTTAAAAATGTGCAAACTTGTTATGATGCTAATTTGTATTATTTCAAATACTATAGTACATGTTTGGTCCATGTACTACAGTGCCTGCAAATAACATTGTGGAAAAAAGAAAAAGAAAATCAAGAACTCCCAAAGGATGTGTGCTCTCTCTCTATATAAATTAATTCTTTGGTAATGTATTTTTTATTTTTTTCTTCAGACCTTACTATTAAATTTTGATAGTATAGATGTTTTCATAAGCTCTGAAACGACACTGCTAAATACAAAGTCATGCTAGAGCTTATTGCATCACTGTACCATCAACTGACTGACCACAGGACTGATTACATAACAAGGAGAAGCAATTTTAGGATTTTGGAGCAATTGATTGACTTCTTCTAAATTAGATGATTAGTGGGGGTTCCTTCACGTTTTGTGAGATGTTTCCTCCTATTAAAGGACTTAAAAACCTAAATTTGTAGATCATCTCACAGCAAGGTTGTGATAAAGTGCATTGGTATTATTACAGTAGGTGTAGTCCCACAATTTCCAGGCTCTTCTTACTTGGAAGTCACCAAGAAAGTTCATCATGTGAGTACCTAAAGTAAGTCTGTTAATATTTTTTAGATAGATTAAGATATTTCCTAGTTTCATGATACAAATTATGTTGTCTTTTCAGTTAATTAGTTGAGAACCAATAATAATGCATTCACCCAACTGAAGTAAAGTATGCTGCCTTAGACTGGAGGAGTAGAGGAGCCACAGCTGGTATTCTGTGTCTTTAAGTGAAGAGCATACTTTAATGTAGTCTCCTTACAAAGGTTCTTTTGTTTTGGTGACTGGGGGGTTCGGTGTTCCCCTGAGCCCAACCCACCCTGACTCCTCCACTTTCCCCAATGTGTATTAAGCATGCTGATTCCCAATCCAAATTGGCCCCCCCGTTATTAATCCCAATCACCCGTAAAACATCGACCACAGTGCACCACTTAGTCACATGTGCCTACCACCCTGAACCCGCCAGATTGGCACACTGATTCTAATTAATTAATTACATCCCAGGTGATTTTTCTTGGAGATGGAAAGACAAAAAAATAGCAGCGGAAAAAAAAAGACTGGATCCCACAGGCACCACCAAATTGGCAACAAAAGCTCCCAAGGAAAAGGGGAAAAAAAATGCGGCCCAGTTCTTTACTTCAGGGAAAAACTGTTTCATGTAGCTGCTCCCTAACTACTGCTATGCTTTTCCCTGCCACTCACAAAACCCCGCCAGAAACACACCGCGGAACATACCCGCATCAAATTGATAGCACATTTAGGTATTCAGGGTTATATTTGTAAGGAGAAAGAATGGGTGCATTGAGTGAATTACATTTCAGGTCACAGAGTTACTGGATAATGCGTAGGCTATTCAGTATACAGCTGTCAATTACTTAAATAACACATGACTACATTTCCAATTTTATCCCTTCATTTCAAAGTCAAAAGGTTCCAGCTTGTCTTTCCAGTCTGCTCTCCTCATCCAGAATCTTCGACACTTCCAACATAGTAGAACTTTCTTTTCTGTGACAATATCGGAGTGATCTGCTGACATGATAAAAGTTTGAATCTGGACTTTTGTTACGTCCCATGTATAGCGATATACATCAATAATCTTAGATGGCATCTTCTGCTGCACAGCTCAGTTTGAGCTGAATTTGAGATTGCAGAAGATTGCACGGTTCTGCAAAATTCTGCTGAGAAGGGGTTTGATCATGAGATATGGACCGAGTAAAAGTTATTGTCTACACAGGATGAAGATTTTGAATATACTTTACAATCAATGCTAAATTGCCTCCTTCAAATTGGTCTGTGTACTGTCTGAGCACATTTGACAGAAACATGTAACTGGAATGCCAGAAACTTTACAAATAGGGAGGACAGTCTGAAATAGGGGTGCTGCTCTGCTGGCGACCTGGGTGCACGATCTGCTGCTCGTGTGTGATTTTTGTGAATTTCCAGATGACACAGCAATTCTCTGTCTCATTTCAGATACAGCACACTTAACTAGTTACAGACAGCAGATTAAAACTTTTGCTCAGTGGTGCGAGCAACACTTTCTGACTCTTAATGACCAAAAAAAACACAAGAACTGATCTTTGACCCGAGGATACTTGGAGACCACTCTCCAGTGGTATTCCTTATAATCAATTTGCCCAGGTAGATTCCAACAAATATTTTGCATACAAATTGACAATAAATTATCATGGATTGCTCAGGATCACTATGTCTGCAACAGGGGCCTGCAGTGGCAACAGTTTCTGTGCAGGTTGAGGGCCTTTGGTGTCAGTCAGAAAGCCAAGCTACTCTTTAACCACACCTTCATAGAGAGCATCATGGCGTACGGCATTTCTACCTGGTTTAGTAACCTATGTGTCTAAATTAAGGCCAGAATTAATTTTCTCACTCAAAGAGCTATGAAGCTGATGGGAGTAAAGCTGCACACATCACTTCAGATCATCTGAAGCGACTGTGACTTAATGGGTTGAGTAGACGACTTGCAATCGGAAGGTTGTGGGTTGATTCCAGCTTCCCCATGTCGATGTGCCCCTAGGAAAGGCACCTATCCCCAAGTTGCCTACCAAGCTATGTATCAGTGTATAAACATGTGCGTATAAGAGAGTGCAATTGAGTGGTGAATGTGGCTCTAGTGCACAGCGCTTTGAGTGGTCAGCATGACTGGAACAGTGCTATATAAGTTCAGTCCATTTATCTTCAACGAAATAATAAACAGACAGGCCCAGAAAATCATCTGAGACCCCACTTTATTCAGAATATCAATTTCTTACTTCAAGTTTACGTCTTAGAGTCCCTGCTTGTTGACTGAAACACTATAAGAACTAACTAATTTGTTCCACTTTCTATTAAAGAAATAAAAAGTATCAAACAGTACATTTTGGAAGTAGGCAATGGTTTCTAAAATTCTAAACTAAACTGACATGCTTCCATCCATTCATTTTTCTTATAGTGGATTTATTTTAGAAACATTTTGATATTTTTTATTATCGTGAATGTAATGGGAGATGCATCATTTATGTATTTATTTTCCCTATGATGGAATTTTTAAAGTAGTGTTTTTATGTGTGAATGTAATATACGACCGCTATGGTTTGGATTATGCAGCAGTCTGTACCCAAGAAAATTTCCTTTGGTAGAATGAAGTTCACCATCATCACACGATAAATCAAATAGATTATATAATAAAAGATATGTCTGACTTTCTGTTCCTTTAAGTATTGTTTGCTGTAAAGTTATTTTTCCAAAATATAGACATATTTCTTAAAAACCTTATACTAACTTTGTATGTGCATGTAACCTCTTGCAAAGGAAACTATTACAATTCCTTTGAACATATTGTATATTCATACAGTCGTAGTTTAATTTCTATTTAAAAGGGAGGAAAACTAATATAAGATCTGGTGGTCAGGTTGTGTTTTTAACATTTATCTCCCATAAATATATGCCACATTCTTTTCTCACCTGTTTAGGAATTTACAAAGCTAAAATTTCTTGCCATCTTCTGCTGTCCAGTCCTACTGAGGGGCTTCCTGTTTTATATTAGCACTCATGAGAATTTTGGCATGCTTCTGTTGCACTACCTAGTATGACATTAGAGAGGCTTACAAGGCAAGAGGAAATTTTTGCATTGCCGTCGGTGCAAAAAATAAGGAATTTCATGAAAGTTAAATGGCACAGAAGCTAGCTGTGCTGGCATAAGGAACCTGCCCCTCCTTCCCTGAATATATTTGCTGGAGATTAGTATTTAAGTGCACATGTTTGTCTTTTTTGGGGGATATTGATTAAGTATTGTCTCTCTTCAGAGGACTAAACAACATTATCCCTGGTTGTCATTTCTGGCTGACGAGAAATTACATCCAAATGGATTTAAAGATGTTGCAAAATAGCTGGTCAAAAACAAAAAATAGCATAGTTTCACTTGCAGGTTTAGATGCTGAGTGTTTACTTGCAACCATAAACAGTCCAGCGTGTTATGAAGATTATGGTTTTTAGCATTAAAAGCAGTAATGCTGTAGTATCCCCCAAAAAGTCATGGTCAGCTAACAATTTGGTTACCAATTCCCATTTTCAAGCACACCGCAATCTGTGCGCCTTCACATTTGTATCTGTGACGAATCGGAGCAGAGGACCCAGAATTCAGCCAGACCAGCAGAGGTTCAGATCAGGTTCTTTATTAACAAAAGGCAAAACAGGGAAAAAAGCCAAAAAGACCGTCAAACCAAAAGACGGCACAAAAATAAACAGAGTAACGGGGCAGGCACGGCAGGAACAGGCAAAACAGGATGGCTCAGGTTTCTGGAGACAAGGGGGTCAAAAATCCAAAAGCAAACCATAACAGAAAGTTGCAAGAGGAAAACTCACCCATACTCAACAAGACGACCTGGCACTGATGTCTGGTCTCAACAGTTTATATGGAGGTGGAAGCAGGTGAAACCGGTGAGAAGTGATTGCAGCAGGGGTGGAGTTAGGCAGGTGTGCAGAATAAGTAATTAGACCAGACATCAGTGCTGAGGCTCAAAACAAGAACAGATCAGACAAATATAAATAGCTGACAAGACAAGTGGACAGAAACAAACTACACACACACACAATCTAATAAAGAACAAAACAACCCTGAAATACAAACCTAAAACAGAAAATAAAGCTAAGACTAAAACTGATGACAAAACAGGATAAACTAACAGTAAACAAGAACCTAGACAAGACAAAACTCAAAGCAACCAGAGAACCTAAGGAAGGAGGGCAAAATACCTTAAACATAAACCAGAACGTGACAATTTGATCCATATTTTTTAAATTTATTTCACCTTTATTTAAACAGCAAAACCTTGTTAAGACACAATGTTCATTTTCAAGAGTGACCTGTTCTTAGTCACTTTGCTAGTAAGGAGGTTTGTCATATAGCTTTTCCTCCATAATAAGGCATCTTTTGTGTTCATAACAATGTTTGTCATCCCATTTTTATCTTAATCTCCTGAATGCCTCTCCATGCATTATCAACCCTACATTTAAGGGATATGGAATAAATGAGTGACACCTTCTCTTCAGGTATAGAATAATTTAGTAACAGAAATAAATGCACATCTAGGGAAAACCATTATAGAATGATGTTTGTCTGAATTAACACTACATTTCAATCAACAAATCTTCTCTACTAGGCTATTGAAACTAATAAGCAAAATTAATATTAAAGAAACTAAGGAACTATAAAAACACAAAATATAAAATGCAATAGTTGAAAACCTTCATCATAAGAATGATTCAGTGAATCTTGGCTTCACTGTAGATCCAAGTTAGAGAACCAAAGTTCATCTTAAAAATTATGGAATGAGGTTAAATTAGCTTAACTCATTTAGAACAAGAACACTGGAGATAGGCACCAGCAACCCCCGCGACCCCATGAGGGATTAAGCGGTTCGGAAAATGGATGGATGGAATTTAGAACAACATCTGATATGTGTTCAGCCCATTCACAATGCAACTCCAAGTTATACAGAATATTGTTTGAGGAAATAACACGTTAAATAATTATTTGCAAATTTAAAATCAAGCTATATATTTTGTGGAAATGAGCGGACTGGAAAACACAAACACTAATGTCCAATCAGTATATAAAACCCTTATAGAAATAAAGTTTGTTTTAACTATAAAACACACCCAAAACGCATCAGCATAGCATTATTTCAAAGGTCGCTAAAACACTGTAAAACATTAAAAGTAAACCAATTCAAATGAATAATCCCATCCTGACTTCCCCTATCATTTCTGCCAAACCTCTGCCTCTGTGTCCGTTCGGTTGACTCTGGGCAATCCAGTTGGAAGAAGTTGGTTCTTCGGGCCATGGCAAAGCATGCAGCTGGTTTCATTCCTTGTGATGAGATCTACACAGGCTCCAGTGTAGAGCTGCTCGAGGCCTGTGGAGGCCGCAGCGTCGGCATCTCTGCATTGCAGAGGTGTGGCTCAGCCTGTCTGGAACAGCTTTCTCCTGCACGGCTTAGAAAGGTCACTGCTGGTTTGATTTTTATGTTGGTTTCATAGAAAACAGAATTTACTTAGCTTGGTTGATCCTGCATTTGTGGGTCTCTGAAACCCATGCGGGCCATGGTGGTTTGTCTCCACAGTGCAGACCTCATGGTGCAAGGAAAAAGAAGAGAGAGCGTTCTACTTCGGTGCTACTGACGGACAGCGGGCAAAACAGAACGATTGTTCCGGGCAGCTGGGCTTCTACAGTGGGCACCCTGCTGTGATGGGGAGTCTCTCGGTGCCTGTAGCTTACAGCATTAGACACAGCCTGATTTTATTCCACTTGGCTGAGAGCAAAACACTGTGAAGACATAAAGTGTAATCAGTCGACTGTTCTCTACAGAGGGCACCGTCTAAAAACGTTTTATTGACTGCAGGTCAAATCTGTCAATAGGTGTAATTTGAGAAGTTCTGCAGAACAGAAGGATACATGACAGATGAGCTGCTGCAAAACTGTGTCTATGCTCAAACAGGCCACAAATAACCAGCAGCTACTGTAGGTGTACACTGACATGCAGACTATGATGTCAGATCTGAATCATATGACATGCATAAGAGCTAAGGAGCGTAGCGAGGCACTGAGAGAGTTCTGGTTTGTGTAAGACACAAGTGCATTTCCTCAGACAGAAACAGTGTTGCCTCTATTTAGGCAGTTTGAAACACACAGCATGGAATTACAACAGAGCATGTCATGTGTTTCCACCTATACTGCTGAACAGTTCCAGGTTGAGGCCTCAGCTTTGCCAGGTTGTGAAGTGCTCCTATAGGGAGCCCTACAGTGAGCAGGATCTTCAGCAGTGGAATGTGGAACGGAATGCTGCTCCATGAGGCCCAGATCCTGAACACATATTTATTTGCTCATTCATCACTTTTAGATGAACTTTGACCCACTACTGTGTGTCTTTGCTCTCTTCTGCTCCCAAATCCACTTTTTTCCCCCTTGTTCTTTGCTTAGGTAGATATGTAGACATGCTGAGACAGTAAAGATAAGGAGAACATGCTTGAATTTAGTCTTCTGAGTGCTTTTGCTGTGGTTGCAGAATGTACAAAGTTATCTCTAGTTTATGATCATATTTATGAGAAAAAAGATGAACGACTGACTGCATGTATGGAAAAGTTTTTGATGTGTTCTCAGTGGTTGGTACCCTTCTCCGGTGAAAGTCTGCTGGGAAAACGTGGTATGGAGAGGAAACAGATGTTTCTGGTTCCCAATGGGAACACATATGAAAGACTGAGGTATAACAAAGTTAAATGAAGTAAAAATGCAAGACTTTATCATGTATATTTAAATCCTCTGGTGGGATTAGACCATTTGGGGCATAACGTGGCATTTGCCAAGCAGAAACTATACGTTCTACCCTGGGAGACACATTAGTATCAATATTAGGTCAAAAGAGCATGCCTGTGACTACAGGGTCTAAGTATAAAGCTATGATGTTAGAAAATGTAGTCTCTCGTTGATTTTTAATTTAAAATAATGCAAGAACAGCATATAAAAAATTATTAATTTGGATTTAAAGAATAGGCATATCATACCAATATCTTTATTTGGCAAAATAGTAGATCGATTAATAGTAAATTCGGAAAGAATTTTAGAATATAAGATGTCAGGAAGATTACCAATCTATTGGAGTAAAACCAAACTTTTGACTGATGTAGTTAGATATTTGGTGCATAATTTGCAGTTACATGCATTCTCATGCTATTTTTCTATGCCATTTCTTTATACATTAATATGTATTTTAAAGGAAATCTAAAATTTTAATTGCAAAAAAAAAAAAAAAAAATCAAAGTTGGCATAGATTAAACCAGGGGTGGCCAGCTCCAGTCCTCAAGAGCCGGTGTCCTGCAACCTTTAGATGTGTCCCTGGTCTGACACGCCTGAGTCAAATAGTCAGTTAATTAGCAGGACTCTGAAGAACCTGACTGCACACTGAGGGGCTAATTGTGCTATTTAATTCAGGTGTGTGGGGCCAGGGAAACCTCTAAAAGTTTCAGGACACCGGCTCTCGAGGACTGGAGCTGGACACCCCTGGATTAAACCTTTATTTAAAAGGAGCGTAGTGTGAATTTCAGGATTTTTGCAGATGTCTGTCCCCTCTGGTGACAAGTTGAAACATCACCAGTGTTATGGACCTGCATGGGAGTAGAGGAAAAGCATCTACTGCTGCAGCTGCACAGGTATTTTGTTTAGAGGAGGAATATCTTCTGAGGCAAGAACGCCATTAATATTGAAGTTAGCCAGTGTTCTCTCGCTAACGCATTGATTATGGCAGAGACTCAACAAAGTAGCCAGGTGAACAACAGTGTGCAAAGCGCTACACCCATGCACACACCCAGAGGATTTGGCCTGAATCACTCTCTCATGAAATGACTAACCCAGCGTATAGAAGCAACTGCGTTACATGGAGGATAACTCATGGGAAACAAAATAAATTATATTTAACTTCCAAACTTGCACCTTTAACAGGGAGAAATACAAAGAACAAAATACTTTTTGGAATTAAACTCAAAATCTCTTTCAAACTAGACAAAGCTTAAAGATTAAAAAAGTACAATGGCATTTAGCTTTTTTTTTGGAAAGAGACATCAGGTTCTATTCTTTAAAACGAGAAAATCTATCCAAGATCTTATCAGAAAAATAAAGCTTCTGAAGATTTGGGGATTATAATGCAGGGAACATTTGCAATTGGGTGAAGCTGCCATTGATGTAGAGCTGTATGATGAAATTACAGAAAGCTATAAACTATAGTGATGCACAATAAGACCCATCAGTTCTACCCTGAACCTGCTATCACTAGCAGAGTGTGAGTGCTCGACTGTTTTACTGTCACAGTGAATCTGTCTTTAATGTCAAATGTAGAGCTGCATCATGAGGAAAATTAGACAATAGAGCAGCTAGAATCTTGTCTCCAGGATGAATAAAGACAGATTCCTGTAACAATGAATATTTCTGTTGTATAATAATCAGTCTCATATAATTTCATCCTTGTTAAGAACAATCTCTAAGGCCAGCTCACAGTGTTAAATCTCTCTCTCTCTCCCTCTCATATATATATATATATATATATATATATATATATATATATATATATATATATATATATATATATATATATATATATATATATATATATATATATATACACACATCTTACACCAGTCAGGATACTTCTTCCGTTCTCTTTAGTAGCCCATCCATTTTAATTCATTCACTTCTAACTAAAGCACCATTCAATTCTGAATAAAAATAAATATTTGGAACAAATTGTATGCTATTCTTTTTTATGACCGGTTTGTCATGCAAAGTGCTTCAAAATAAAATATTTTATGTAAATTAAATGGAAGTTCCGAAATATATTTGAAAGAAATTACTTTTTTTTTATTTCTATTTTACTTTACAACTGTTGAAACGGGTGAATAGCCGGATAAGACATGGCTGTGCTGCAGTCAGCTGCTTTACATTGGAGCCATGGAACATCAGATGCTCTAAACATCTGCCAAGAGAGAAGCAAGGAGATTTGTGAGTCAATCTGTTTCTTGAGGGCTAAAATGCAACCATCTGCCTCTGAATATGTTAAGCATCTTATATCTTAACACACTAAGTGCATGAGATGAACTTTTGAATCCCTCAGTTCCATCTATATCTCAGTGAAGCACATCTTGTTGAGTAAAAGTTGGCCGAATGGTCAATGCAAAAACCGAGAACCCTTGAAACTGTTAGTGTCAATGTTTATACGGTGTATATTCAGGAATATTTTTGATTTACTCTATTAAAGACAGAAATTTTAAACCACTAACATTTTTTTATTTCTGTATATAATTTGTTCTATTCACAGCTTAGATTCTGGTTCCATTCGTTCCAGATTTCTGACCCTTTTCTGGCTTTCTAAAGAAACTCTCCACTGAGACTGCTTTAGTTAGTGTTCATAATGATCTCTTCATGGCTGTGGGTACACAGAAATGTTCAGTGTTGGTTTGCTGGATTTCAGCAATGCTTTTGATAGTGTTGACCACCCAACTTTTTAAAATGGGCTCAATGTTCTGCATAGGACTGGTTCTCCTATCTGCAATCTGCATTAGGACGCATAAGTTCTCCTTGAACACTGCACCTCTGGGGTCTCACAAGAGTCAGTTTCATTTTACATCCTTCCATTAGCTGGCATTTGGGCTTCTGATATTTCTTATCACATCTATGTAAATGAAATCCAGCTATATGTATCTAAACCTCACCAGCTGGATAGGAGGTGTAGTGGCCTAGCGGTTATAGCAGCGTGCTTGGACTCTGAGAATGTTACAAGTTTGATCCTCACAGACTGACACTATGGGCCCATGAGCAAGAACCTTAATGCTCCAAGGGCACTGCCCACTGCTCCGTAATGGATGTGTTAAATGCAGAAGACAAATTTTGTTGACAAAGATTTCTTTCTGTCTAGGTTGTCCATCCTCATGTAATGTTTATCTCAGGTGACTAGCTCTCAAGCAATTTTTGCGTTATAAACACAAATAAGACAGAAACCTTGATTATTGCTCCTAGAGACCAGCAGGCTAAAACCTATCATACAGTTGAAGAGACTGAAGCTTTACAGTTGCAGTCAAAACCACAGTAAGAAATTTAGGAGTTACATTTGACGCTTACATTACAATTTCTCTTTCCTTTTCTTCCATTTAAGAAACATCTCTAAAATATGCGCCATGGTCTCCCGAGCAGATCTAGAGAACATTATTCATACATTTGTATAACTACTGCAATGCCCAGTTTTATAGGCTTCCATGCTGTTCAGAATGCAGCAGCCAGACATCTCACTAAATCTAGTAAATTCTCTCATATCACCCCAGTCTTATACTCTTTATACTGGCTCCCAGTGGACTTTTGAAGTTGATTTAAAATTCTTGTTCTCACCTGCAGGGCTCTTAATAGTGACGCTCCTTACTATTTGTGTCAGCTTTTAACTAAACACTCTTCTCACAGCCTTCGATCCCAAGCCAAAAATCTCCTGGATGTTCCTTGTACAGGGCTAAAAACTAAAGGGGACATGGCCTTTCAGTCTGTGGCTCCTATATTGAGGGACAGTTTACCATAGCAGCTTTGTTTTGCTGTAGTAACTTAAAAACAAACTGAAAACCGTTTAGTTCTTCTAGGCTTTTATGTCACGAATGTATTTTGTTTTTTATCTATCTATCTCAAATGTGATTTTCTTGTACAGTGCTTTGTAACATTATATCTGTGAAAGGCTATTTTTAAATTAACTTTGTTCATTACTTGTAATGCTGATACTGCAGAAACACCTTGACAGAAATTTTATAAAATCAAATTATGTCAGAACTGCTTGAACCAAACCGGCAGCTCGTGTCTCTAAATGCACACAGAAGTCAGACAGATACTGCTATCAGTGACAAAGTGCCATCCTCCTGGACATAAATTAATAGCCTCAGCTTGACATCAGCTCCCGAGGTTAAGTCCATGTTGTCAACATGCTGGGACATTCTGGAGACATAAGACTTGGTAAGTTGGAAGCCAGACATTTGCTGGTAGTATTCCAAACATGGTTAAATCTGGCAAAATCCAAAATCAGAGAAAATTAATACAGTCAACTCAACGCTTGAGAAGATAGAGAGATAGAGAGATAGAGAGATAGATAGATAGATAAATATTGAATAGATATTATACATTACATTTGGGAAGAAATCAAATCAGCTTTTTCTCTTTCACATTCATTGGGACAAATTATTGCATAGAAAGTATCTCAGTGACTGTAGGAAAGTACATTTATTGTTAGCTCCTTGTACTATAATACAGTGTTTTGGTTTTATAACAATACAGGTTACCTTTAATGGGAGAAAAACATAAAATTTATAGACAAGAAACTGAATTATGAGGACACAGCTAGCTGACTGGGTGATGAAGCATAGAATGAGGAGTGGTTGGAGCCAGAGGCTAGAGCCAAAAGCCAAAACCATGGAGACAGAAAAAAGGCAAGTGGACAGACAATGCTTACCAAGGAGTGATTTGTTAAACAAGTCCCCCTGCTGTTGGGGAGCATCAAAAGATGTGACAGGTGCAGCTTCTCTCCCAAGTGCTTCCAAGGAAGCTGCTACATCAAAATCCTCAAGAGGAAGAGAAACACAAATCTGTTTCATAATATAAATTTGATGGATATGAATGAAAAATACTACTATAAGTACTAAAAGTACTTATAAAACTTTTTAATCTAACTCAGTTTATTCACATAGCACCAATCCACAACACGTCATCTCAAGGCACTTCACAAAAAAAAAAAAGTTTCTTCTAATTGAATCACACAGACATATTCAAAGTCAGCTACACATATTCAAATTGATCCTGGTTATGAAAAAATCCAGTAAAGTTCAGTTTAATATTCAAATTGGCTAAAAACCTTTCTAGCTAAGAAACATTGCCAACTATGATTAATCCCATTTGATGCACCGAAACTAATCGGCTGAAGAACGAAACAAGCATTTTAGGGCCATCTATATAAAGACTATAACCACAACTGTCAACATATTTCCTCAACCTAAAATGTTGCTCTACTTTTCTATACAGTGTGGTAAAGACTCCTCTTGAGACACAGAAACAGAACAAGCTTGCTGGTTCTGAAAGCATTTGTTTCTTTTATTATTGATTGTATAGGTACTCTGTCAAAATGTTCTAGAACCTCTGTCTTTTATGGACCAATTGCTTTAATATCTTATGTTAAACTTCTCAAGAGCCTGCACCAATTCCCACAGGGGAACCCACACCCATAATCCACCTATAATGACGTCATATAAACTTGGAGAATAATTAGATTTTCTCTTGAGATGAATATAGTTTGTATTGAATTGTATTGAACCTCCACTAGCATTTACCATCTAAGCTACAGTCTGCCAAGCAGCACAACAAGGATAATGTTTTTTTCTAAAGCAACACAGTGCACAGATATGTGAGCAGCTAAAACAAACATAGGTAGATGTCTTCACCATCATCTTGATCAGGCCAGTTATTGTTCGAACAGGCAAAAATAACCATTTCATCAGTTTGATAAAGCAGTGCAATTCAATTGTGTAGTTACAAGACATACATTAAGGAATTGGGTTCTAATGATTAAGGAAATGGCATGAAAATCATGCCACCTACCAAAAGGGAGATCTCTTAAAAAAAAAAAGAACAACAACAAAAAAGCTTGCTCTTGAGACTAGATTTGTGCCATTTATTTCTCCCCTTCTCAAAGGGGCCCTATGCAGTAATTTTTCAGGGAAACTAAAACCGACAGCCCAGTTGACATGATGTGTAATATAAAATCCTCTAGTGTAAATAGAAGCCAAGGAAGATTTACGTACTATGAAAAGGGTTTATACATACTGTGGGAACTCCAATGTGTCATTCCTATAATGGTAGAGCATTTAAAATGGAACAAACTTCAGCTACAACAATCCATACATTTAATATTCTAATCTTTTTTTTTTAAACCATTGTTCATCCTAAAGTTTTGCTTTCAGCATTTGAAATGCTGCCAAACTTTTACTAATTCAAACTTTACTTAATGGCACAGACAAGTGCCGGATAGCAGAGGCCTCAAAGCACTAAAGTAGGTTGGCGAATGGGTGCCCACTAGCAATGTGGAGCTTTTCCCTGTGTCCTGGGGTCCTTGGGAATTACTCTTTAAAAAGGATAGGGCCATGAGTACAAGGTGTGCTCAATCGCAGCATCTGACCTGGTAAAAATGAGAACTACAGTGCTGTCACTCTGGGGTCCGTCTCCAGGGACGGAGTGTAATTATAGGAATAAGGACCCTGAGGCCCCATCCCTCTAAGATCCACTTGCTAATCACAACTCACACAACTCTGCCACAGGAGATGTCTTCCCTGGAAACTGAACCAGATATCCTTTAATGTGGAAGGGTCAGATTCAAAGGTAATACACAGTTTAGCCCAAAATTATTTTTCACGTGGCAAACTTGGGTCCAAAATTATTGTCAATCAACCATGATGTTTGTTTCAGACAGGAAATGAGACAGGTGTCTTTCAGCTTGCTGGATGCATCAGAGAATTATGCTATTGTATAACCTAAGTGTGCTTGAGCTTAAGGTCAAGCCTCATTTAAAGTAAACAATGACTTTAAATGAGGCAAGTGAGATCTTCAGTGCTTGAGATGTTGTTCTGGGGTCGTTTGTGACCTCCTGGACAAGAGGGTGATGTGCTTGTGGAGTAACTTTGGTAGGTTGGTCACTCTTGGAAAGGTTTAAAAATGTTTTCTCCATGAATATAGAATTAGAAATGGCTTTGCAACTTTTCCTAGGTTCATACATGTCAATGGATGTTTCCCCCCTATTCTTGAACTTCTTTATATTGTGTATAAAGTTTTGCTTTTAGAGATCTGTTAGTCTACTTCATCTCATTACACAGGTACTGTTTCAGTTATTTCTTGACTCTACAGGTGTACCAATAATCAAGCCTGGATCTGGCTTATTAATAATTCATGATTTAACAATTAGCACAAATATTTTTTTTGTCCACATTGGGCCAGGTTGATTTGGGTTTGTTTATGAACTTAAATTATTTTGGATCATTAGAATCTTTAGAAATGCATGTTTGTGTTTGCTTAGGTTGTCGTTGATATTCTGTAGAATAGAATAGAAATAACCTTTATTCTTTCTCAGTGAGGAAAAATCAGGTGTACCAGCAGCAGAGTGACAGAGAAATATAAGCAAGCAGATAACCAAAGGTGAAAGAAACAAAAAGAAACAAAAAAAAAAACCATAAAAACGAGACTGTACAGTATAATTGCAAATTTAGAACGTAAGAAAAAAATAATTATCAAAAATAACATACTGAGATTAAAATACATTTTGGAATGTGTAGGGTGGTTAAAAAATGTCAATACATACATGTACATATGCAGCTGAAAAAACTTCCACAAGCCATTTACAACAATGAAAGAAACTGCAAAGAAAATAAATAAATAAAATAGAGACACTTGTTGAGCTTGCTGGGAGCAGTGATAGTTATAAAATATGGTTCCGTTTGTGTGCAACATTTGTTCAGAATCAAATCATCAGTAGTACAAATAAACAATTTATTAGAATCAAATCCTCAGTAGCACACATACACAATTTATTAATGAGACTTAGTTGTGTATGTAAGGTAGCCATACTCAGTTTTGAAAAACCTCTGACGTTTCCACTTGGGAGACTGACTCCTAGGGACCATTCGGTAAATTTTTCCAATGGCAAACTTTGATAACATTTCTGAGAAAAAAAGCTGACGAACAAAGTCAAACTATTTTAAAGCATATGTAAAGATGGGGGCATTTTGCAAAACATGTATTGGTGGAGCTTGTAAAAAAAATGCTGTAGAAATACAGAGCATTTAGAAAATCAAGAATCAAGAGTCTTTATTGTCATAATGAAATTTTGGTGAGACACCGGTTCAGAATTCACACATAACACACAGACACAAATTAAGACATAATGTTCAGTTGAACGCATCGACAACACCTCCTGAGAGGTGCTTAAAAAGCGGTAAAATCAATGAGCTGACAAAGACTAATAGGCAGTAAACTGTTTTTGTTTTAAATGGCAAACATTTAGATTTAGTGTTTCATGGTTTATGTTCTTGGAATTCCATGTCCAAAAAGCGTAGCACAAACACAGTGACTGGCCTTGTGCACAGAAATAAGGCTGGTCATGAATATTAGTATACAGTAAGAGTTTGACCTTTCTGAAACCACATATAACACACTTTTATCCATCATTACAACTATACTCAAATCATATTTAGTCTTCAAAATAATTTATGCAGCTAGAAACATGCACTTTGTGTCTTTTTGAATTACCCAGTACTGTAAAATAAAACCTAATTCTTCCGAGATACCAAAAACCTTTAAGAGTAAAGACATGTCCATACCAAACATCTTTTAGGACCACTGTTTTCTGTGTTCTTCGCTAGGCCAACTCCATGCAGTGTACTTGAAGGTTTATTATCCTTCTGTCAGTACTTTTCATGGGTGGTTCTTATTTTTTACACCATCAAAGCTGTAGTTGCAGTGTTAGCCTCATTTTCTGTTACTTTGCTCTTCTGCTAATGCTAAAACAGCGGGACAACATTTGATCTTCCCTGCCATCTCTCTCTGACTTTCCTCTGTATCCATCGTACAAATTCCCATTGCCCTCGAACCAGAAGGCCTTTCAAGGTCTACTCAGATAACGTCACTGCAACTGAGCATCTGCTTCCAATTCTGTGCAATTAACAAGGGCAGCCAGGGGATGTTTCTTTCTTTTTAATCCTCCACCCTTTTTCTTCTTCTCAGCCCCTCTCTCGCTTTCTGCCCGTCTTCTTTTTTTCCCTGATTGAAAGATGGTCATTCTATGTCTCTGAAATCAAAACAATGTTGACTCCAATCATGTCTCTATTTTGATTTAACTGTGAATAGTTTGAAAAAGTTTTATTTTTGTTTAGTATTTCATAACACCAATGTTATATTTTAATCTGTTTCATAACTCTATAAAATCTTAGGTGAATTGTTAAAGTGTCAATTTATTATGTCATGACAGATTTCTCAGTGGCATGTGAAATACTTTAAATTACACCTTCTTATATGGAAAATTGTAAACAGTGTGATTGAGCTTAAGTGATACATCCTTGATAAAGCTATTGCAATGTATTAACTATATAAATTAGGACATTTCTTTTTGGGTTTAAACAAGTTTTGTCAGTTATCCCACTTGTAGTTGGACTGGAATATTAACCTTGTGCTATGTAGACATCTCCAAATTGGAAATGTCTAGGGAAGAGACTGAAGCTTTAGTTTTTTTTTTTTTTTTTTTACTAAGCCAGGCTATAAAGCTTACTTCATCAGAAAAAATGAACATGCCAATGCAATGGTCTATGGTGACCTTGCAGTGGGCTGAATGTCATTTTATGGCAAATTGACCTGAACAGTAAAGGATCTATGTCCCTAGAACAAAAATGCAATAAATATAGTTTAGACAAATCTATATTTTTTGCCTTCTCATGGCGCCCTATATTTTGACAGGGTTCAAACACATGCGGTTTTCATTGCATGTCAACAAAGTAGAGCAGATACCCAGGTCACAGGTTGCCCCCACATTGAACTCTGAAATGAGGTTTGCTCCACTTATCTCGAGTTGGTGGGTTAAAGGGCAAAGTGAACCTCCAAATCAAAATACACAGTTTTTTTTCTGCACGGATGAGCTGTGAGGCATCATTCAACATCAACCTGAAGCAGAGGAGAGTCCCACATCTATGGAAAACCTCTTGTGCAGTACCAGTGCCTAAGACTTCACATCCTAAAGACCTCATCAGCTACAGGCTGGTAGCACTAGCACTGCACCTGATGAAGACCCTTAAGAGGCTGATCCTCAACCACCTTCTCCCCTGGTGAGGTCTACACTGGACCTTATGCAGTTTTCCTACCAGCCTGGCAATCAGGTGGATGATGCCATTACCTACCTTCTTGTCAATCTGGAGAATACTGGAAGCACTGTGAGGATCATGTTCTTTGAGTTCTCCAGTGCGTTCAGCATGATCCTGCCAGGACTTCTGAAGAACAAGCTGAAGCGGTCAGGAGTGGATCACCAACTGTCCTAGTAGATAAGGGTTTACCTCAGTGGTTGACTACAGTATACGATGACACGGAGCAGTGTCTCTGACAAGCTGCAGTACAGAAGCACCGCAGGGAACTGTGCTGGCACAATTTCTATTCACCCACTACTCTGCAGACTTCTCCATCAGCTCACCAGGTTGCCACCTACAGATGTTATCTGATGACTCCGAGTCGTCCTCATCTGCAATGAGACCGACTATTGCATAGTATAGACAGTGGTTCCAGAGCTTTGTAGACTGGTGAAAGCAGAAACACCTCATGTTATATGCAGCGGGGAAAAAAAGAGAGCTGGTGGTAGACTTTTGCAGATGCCGACCCACCTCACTGACACAGGAGAACATCCAGGGAACTGATGTGGAGATAGTGGACTCTTATAAGTACCTGGGTGTTCACCTGAACAATAAACTGGACTGGACTCATCATATCTATGCTCCTTACAAGAAAGGACAGAGCAGACTCTACCTGCTGAGGAGACTGAGGTTTTTTGGAGTACAAGGGGTGCTCCTGAAGATCTTTCACTCTGTGGTGGCATCAGCCATCTTCTACGGTGTGGGTTATTAGAGCAGCAGCGTATCTGTAGCTGAGACTAAGCGGCTGGATAAGATGATTTGGAGGGCCAGCTCTGTCCTGGGATGCCCATTGGACCCATAACAGGTGGTGGGAGACAGAAGCACTGTAAGGAAAATCACATCACTGATGGGCAATGTCTCCCATCCCATGCATAGAGCTTACACAAACTAAAAAAATATATATTCACCCTCTTTACTCTGATCTCTAACTGCCTTCAAAAGTCACCAAATTAGTAAATGATCCTATTGAGGCTAATTTAGTCTAGTTAAAAATACAACAATACTAAACAAGCGAGTATCCTTGAAGAAAATCTTTCAAGGTCTGCAAAAGGCTTGAGACGGCAGCCGAGAGCTACCCTTCAGCATAATTATAGACCTAAGCATACAGGCAGATTTACAAAGGAATGGATAAGATCAAGCCATGGCCCAGTTAAATTCTAGATTTATATCAGATAGACAATTTTGGACAAGACATGGATATGGCTGTTCAAAGATGCTATCTATCCAATTTGACTGAGATTATGGTATTTTGCAAATAATGGGCTGACATCTCATCCTTTAGATGTGTAAAGCTGGAAAAGGCTTGCCATTGTAAATGCAGCAAAGGGTGATTTTACAGTATTGATTCAGGGAGGCTGAATAAAAATACATACTCCACTTTTAAGATGTTTTTGGCTTAAAAGAATATGAAGATCCAGTCACATTCCTTCCGCTTGACAATTATAGACTACCTTTTGTTGGTTACCTTAGAAAATCCCCATACAATACATGGGACCTTGTGGTTATAAGACAAAATATAACAAAATCCAAGAAGAGTTAATGTTTTTTGAATCACTGTAAATTGTTTGAGATGTTGTCACAAAATTTCTATAGATAGTCGAGTGCGTTCTCCACAGTTCAATAGAACCATATAAGAACAAGCTCTTTAAAGTCAAAGCACCAAATTATACATATGATGCATTGAATAGACTTCCTCTCTATCGGCTTAATTTACCAAAATTACAGATTGTCTCTTACACTTTGCAAACATTTCTTCAAACCAACCCACAGTAAAAACACCAGAAACCTTTAATGATTGTTCTTCAGATGTTTATTTTGTTTGTTTCAACATCCACAACCTTAAAAATGCAGCAATCCACACACTTCCTTTCAGCTAAAATTGGTGGTTATTCAGTATGGAGTTTGTGCATCTGTCTGACACCAGTAGCTTTGGGCTTTGGGTATAAATTATGCATAACCAATGTATTTTATTTAAAATTAATTACTCTGCCTCATAGCTGTGGATTGTTTGCAGTGAAGAGGAAAGGAGGGGGTGAGAAAAGAAAAAAAAAAGGTCCAATGTGATGGCAGCTGTGACTCCATGGTTCCCCTGCTGCACTCCAGGAGAAGATTAATAGTTAATGGAAGGCCTTTAGGCTGTGGAAATACCCCTAGTGGCCCTTATCCTTGCTGTGGGAAAAGCACAGATTATTGTCAAGGTACTGGAGTCTGTGTAATTCATGCCCTCCCCTTCCATTTCCTAACCCTCTGAATCTTATTTTCATTAGCTAAACAAGCAAAATATCAGCCACACGGGGCACAGGTGCACAGTAAAACCTGCTCTAATTCATACTTTGTTTAGGGCAGTAATACATGTCTGTGTAACTTCACACCAACACGTCCCTTTTTCCTCCTCCCTTCCTGGAACTGACTTTTATGATCTTTAAATAGAAGGGAGAGAGAGGTCAATTATTCAAACGTGGCACAGCATATTATCTCTGGCAAGGCTAGCCAAATCAGGCTTGCAATTAACTTAGGCTCAGCGCCGCTATGAAAATCATCAGATGTGTTCGGGGTCATACAAATTCCTCTCTCTAGGCAGTTAGCTTCCTTCATTAATTAAAAATTCTAATCAGGATGTTGGATCAATAGTGTAAATCACATGTGCAGCAGCTCACCAAGGGAAGTTGCATCTTACTTCCAAGGCCTACATTGACATAGTAATGAGCTGGAGTCATGTGAAAGATTAATACAGATGATTGACACTCTTAACAATACAGTCTTCAGAGCAGACAGAGCATAAAGCACACAACTGACAAAGATGCACTATGGAGTCTATTAAGTACAAGACTTTAACATTTTTAAATGCTTTTCTTACTATATATATCCTCATTCATCCATCCTTTGTTTTCCCCTAATCTTGGATCAGGGAGGAGATATAGCAAGCAAACCCAGACATCCCTTTGCCCAGCAACTCTCCAGCTGATTCCTTAGGATCTCAAGACATTCCCAAGTCAAAAGGATACCCAGTTCTGGGTTAACCTCAGGGTCTCTTCCCAGTGGAAAGTGCCTGGAAAACCTCCAAAATGAGGCACCCGGGAGGCATACTGATCCGATCCCTGGATCACCTCATCTAACTCCAGTTAATGCAGAAGAGCGGGAGCTCTACTCCATGCTCCCTCAATGGCAGACCTATGGAGTAAGCTCATTTTAACGGCCTCCATTGAAGATCTTGTCTTTTCATTTATCAGCCATATTGTATGATCACAGGCAAGGGTCGAAATGTAGCAGGACCAGTAAATTGAAAGCTTGCCTTTCAGCTCAGCTATTTTCCACAACAAAGAACTGACTGCAACAGCCACAGTATTGTAAATGAAGCTCCAGCCCATATATACACCCATTTCCTGCTCTATCCTACTATCATTTTTAAACACGACACCAATACAGTATATGGAGACTTACCCCCAATCCACAGAAAAAAATCTATTTTTGAGATGTAAGTCCTCAGACTTAATGGAGTAAACTCTCATTGTGGCCACTACATACTGAGCTGTGAACCACTTTGGTTCCCATTGATTCATGGCTTGAACATGCCAACACATAATACACAATAAGGGAAGACGAGGCTTTTTGCTTCCCTAGGACACCCTCCCATCTCCTCCCTGCCTTGCAAATGGAGATCCTTTCCACGCACACCATAAGAAACAAGCTGAGGACACAGACAACACTTTCTTAGAGTGTACAGACAGGGACAAGATAGCAACCAAGGTAGCCAATATCCCATAGCACCCCTTACAAAATGCATCAAGTGACATGTGTGTGAGCCTTTTCCAAAGCAACTGAACTTCCATGACATCCTTAGCTAAGCTGTGCAAAAGTAAAGATCTGATCCACTGTTATGCAGCCAGGACCAAAGCCACACTGCTTCTCCTGAATCAACAGTTGACAATTGTGTCGTAAAGGCATTTTCATAAGTTTAGCTTAGTTATGGAAAATAGATAAAAACCTATACTCAGAAAGAGAAACTGTGTCAATTAAAATGGAGGGGTTTGCCATAGCTGAGAAAAATCCAACAAATGTTATCTAACTTCTATCTTCAAGTGCTGGTCAGCCCTGACTCTTCGCTCACATGGGTGAGCCACTCGTAATGGCTCTGGGGGCCAATTATTTTGTGGCTGAGAGAAAGTTATTTTTCCATTTTCTTCTGATAGTGGGGAGAAACATACACATACTTTCAGCTGACACACTCCCACGTTAAAACACACAAACAGTCAATTGCACAAACACAAACCTCCGTGTACATACGCAGTGCATGTGCGTATGTGTTTTTTAAGACACAAGAGACACAAAATAAAGTTTGTCTGAAGTGGTTTTTCCAATAACACTCCAAGATTTTAGTGGTCTCGCAGTTGTGGTTTTTACTGAGAAAGTATCCCTTGTAAATATTACTGTTGTTCTAGGGTCAAAGCTGAAAGAAAATGAAGGCAGTTTGGGTCCCAAAAGAAATCACCATAGACTAAGTATTTCCCTCTCATTAGAAAAAAAAATAGTGAGAGGGGACAGTGAGTTGCATTTTGTGGCTGATTCACTTCAACAAAACTGGTATTGTGCTTCCTCAAATATTATCCATATAAATCAATATCAAGTTACTGATTCTGGGCTCTCGCTGAAGTCTGGGACATGTGGCTAGTAAAAATGTTGTCACTCTGTACAAGTTTGGTCATAGGTAATGATCAGAGGCATACTGGCTTTGTCACTTCCAATTTTATGAAACCCCATTAACAAGCGTGTAAAGTGTATTCATAAGCCCTTTGTAACAAGGGGCTTTCTTTGGGAATCTAACATTAAGGAGCTACACTAACAATAAATGTACCTCTCTCTATAGTCACATTCAAATCATCAGTAGGGAAATGTAATGTGTAATTGCGGCAAGTTGGTGATCAATTAACTAGTTCAGATTTCACTCATCTCTCATCTCAAATTGACCCAGGACTTTACTCCTGGACTAAACTCAGGAAAAAAGTGCAAATGAAGCGTCATATAGTGATATCCATAAAAGTCCCACAATATACTATCCCCAGCATATGCAATGTCTCTGTTTGCCCTCCAATCCACTAGATTGTGGTATAGTACCCATCAGTCTTGTTACCAACACCTGCCATTAAAATGCAACTGCGCAGTGATAGGAAAACTAGTCAGCTCAATACTTCAAGTATGGAATGGCAGTTTAAACAAAAGCTGAATGTATTACCTTACAGCCCTTCCTCTCTTCTAATTTAAACCTGAGGCAGGTAAAGATAGGTTACAGTAAGACCTCCAAGTGTGCATTAAGGTAGGTATAGTTAGCTGGAGTGTGCATTTGTATTGCCTCTGCAATTTTTACACCAGTGTTGTGGTGAAAACTGATGCATGCACGACAACCCAAAGCCCTCTCTTTGAACATATTCTAAACGAGCTAACTGCATTAACTAAACCAATACTGGACTGGCAACAGAACAATGCTTCCAATTGTCACTGCCAAATGGTAGGGGCAATGCATTACAGAATCATGGCAACAGCCATGCTATTACATGCTATGTTGTCCGACTTCCAGCAGGACAACAACCCTAAAAATTCACCCAGAGCTACAATACAGAGGATCAGAACAAAGCAAAGACATGTGTTAGAATGGTCCAGTCAAAATTCAGACTATATTCCACCTGAGTAGCTTTCATGCTTGTTATGAGGGATTGCTGCAAAGTCAACGGCACAATCCAAGCGAGCTTCGCTACATGCTCATCCAGAAGGACTGAATGCTGCAAGTCAATGACTCGATGCAATATGTAGGGTTTTCTCAGATGAAAACACGTTTTAACCAATTTTGATAGTTAACTGAAGTTGACAGAATTGTTTGATAAATTGAATCCATTTTGAATGTACGTACCTGACTTGAAATGTGTCTGCATGATTCAATTGAATTGACTCTTTTTGTAAATTGCTTTGAGATGGCATGTGTTGTGAAATGCCATTATATAAATAAACTGATTTGAAAAGAAATAGAATTGAGAATTTGTAACTTAAAATTTTTTAAGACATTATGTAGGCCTTTGAAAATCTTTTTCCTTTTGCCTTTTATTTTAACATTTTATTGAACTTTTTAATCACATATAGCAGACCACGTATTTCTCGGTCGTGTGTGTGGGTGTAGATGTGTATTGGCACATTAAGAAACACTGATTCATATTTGATAGAATGTACAAGTTCAGAATTGGTTCCTTTATACATTTTTTAAAGGGTGAGCACCTGCTTTTAATTGCGTTTTCCCCAGATTTGTTTCTAAAATTAACACACTTATTTTCATCATGTACAATTTTCTGTGAAATCAATTTGTACATTAGACACTGCTCTTGACTCCTTAAACCAAAATGTACGGTAGGAGTTGTTTGGGTTTCTTTTAATATCCGTTTTAATAAACAGGTTTTTCAGATGAATGTGGGGTTTCTAAAGGTTGTCTTTGAAATAGCAATTTTTGCAGGGAAAGCTTAGCATTTACTCTACAGTTTTTACTGTGGTTTTAAAAAAGAAATCTAGAGGGTCGTTAAAAAACAAAAACTGGGTTTTATTGAAGACAGCAGAAAATTAATGAGTTAAATATTTTCATAAACTGCAGAAAATAGCCATGGACATTCCCTATTTTTTATTCCTTTGCCAGAGCAACGAGGACATATTGTCTGCATTTGTGTGGCATGTTCCCTTATTTCTTCCATAGAGATCTTGACACAGTTAATCAGTTTTGCATATGGAGATTAATTACACTTTCCCACGGCTTTTACAAATTCTTCTTTTTTTCTTCTCCCAAATGTCTTCCCTTTAGCTGGAACAGGGGAAGTCTGGGAATTATTTTATTGTTATGTATTCTTTTTTTTCCCCCACTTCTACTTTTCACTTACATCCTCCCCTTTGGAGTGGTGTTTTCCATCAATTTTTGGGGGATATTTAGTATTGCTCTGTTGTATGTTTCCGCTTGACTAATACAGAGTTACCTTGTATGGAAGCCAAGCATATGCTTATTCTTATTCCCTCTTAAGACTTGGCACTATTGATTTTTCTCTTCACAGAGAAATAAATGCCACACAAGCAGCCATTAATAAATCTGTCCCTTTCAGCATCATCAGCAGCAGGGAGGTTCACAGGAACAAACCAATGTACAGCTGGTTGAGTTTCTTGTAAATTAATGACATCACTGATAGTATATGAGCTATTGCTGAGGTGCTGTATATCACATTTGTGTGTGTTGACAATAAACAGACGAGCAGAGCAGGGTAGCAGCAGCTGAAATAGGGTTAGCGAAGTCTGAGTTGTACCTTGAAACTGCTTTCATTTTTTACCTGGTACTGTTTTGTGCTGAAAAACGCATATACAATCTGTATAGCATGCTTTAGATTCTGCTCTCATTTTGATCGCCAGCCCACATTTTTTGAAGTTTTGTTTAAATAAATCTCCAGATTTTTACCTTTTTATCCCTAAGAGATGTACTTGTGTTCTGTCGCAATATAAACAAAAACCGTCTTGTAAGAACAATAATGACAGCTATTTTATGATACATTTTCCACCAAAAAGTAAAATCAAAAGTATTAAAAATAAAGAGCAAAATGTGCTATAGACACATCACAAGTCAAAACATTGTTTCTTTCTAAAGAACACAGGAAATTTATTTTGACCGGTCTTGCTTTTAATTGCTCACAGTTTGGGTGATGTGATCGTGACAGAGTACAGACTGCTGCCAAACCACCTCTATGGCCGTTTGACGGGGACTTTGCAAGTTCTAACAAAGGTGAAAAGGAACACTCAGCCTCCCTGGCTTATAGACAGAAACTGCAGCTGTTTCTAATTCTCCAGTGCAATTTTTAGTGAGCGATGTTTACAGATCCAGCGGCACACATCAGTGACATAAGGAAGATTTGTTCGGTAAAAAAAGAAAAAAGAAAAAAAACCCTTGGAAAGAAAAAGACTGAAAAAATATATTTTCTACTCTGTCATCTCTCTAAAGAGGTTTGAGAGATTGCCAGCAGAATTCCCTCAGACATAACAAGGTTTTATGACAGGGTACTGCCCTGTGAAACTGTCCACGCCTGATGTTCTCCAGAGTGGGCTTTGCTGCGGAGCAGCATTTTTGTTCATATTTGTGTCATATCGAAGTTCACAGACACACTGATTGTTATCTATGAGAGAAGGGCCATTCCAGCCCTGAGTCTAACAAGGTTACCATACTGTGGTTGTCAGCTAAATGGTGACGGGTGAGGTCACATGCAGCACTGTAACCCCGAGTCATGAGCAAAACGGTGTGATGACTTCTAATGGGGCAGCCTTCCTGTGAGGACACAGGCCAGTTGTTCTGCTAAGCTTTGTGTCAGATTTCTTTCCTGACTTGAACAGACCTCCATCACTGTGTAATATGAGGCAAACACACGCTATGATTACAGGATAACTTTCATCAAATGCGATTTTGACCACAATCCCCATTTGAATAGGATGGATTCAGACACATTCTTTTGGTATTAATAATGTGGTTCAATTCCCAAGATGCCATTGGGTGGGTGTCACAAGCCCATGGAAAAAATGGCTATCTGCCACCTGTGCCAAAAACAAGTTTTCTGTAGCTTTCTTATTTCATGTCTATCAGGAGTAGGTACAACCTTGTGTTGTGGATATAGGAGTGCCTGGTCCAAAGGCTGTGGCTGGTCTAAACCAGCTACAAATCAACACATCAATGGCTGGTGTCTAAATAAGGTGTATGTGTAATTGACCTTACGTATAATCTACGTTCAAATCAGATGCATTGCTCCCTGGGACTGATGCCTGTTGATGCATATTTACACATACTAATGATCACACTTTGCTGCCTTCTAGTCATTAGAATTAGAATTATTTATGCTACATTCTCTCTACTGCATACTTTATACCTAAATGTATTTGTTTTTTTTATTACATTCAAATCAACATATTGTACATAATTTAGAATTTACTTGAAAATAAAAAGTGTTTTTTTATGCAATTGTAAATGACTTTAGGGAGCAAGGCATTGAGACAAGCCAAACACCCACTATACATGTGCCAGAAAAAAACAGGACTGTATGATTTTAGACTCATCACAGATTACTAACCAAGACCTATTTTTTATACAAAAAGCTGTAAAACATTTTTTTGGACAGGTTAGTCATTTAATCATAAGATAAAGTTATGTGGAGTTGAAGTTGTTGCATTTCTTTCTCTTCATATTAAACTGAAAGAATAAATGGATTCTGGTAAAATGTAATAATGTATTGCTGTATTCAAAACATTTTCTTTATCTTTTTGGCTAGTGCACCACTGGCTTTTAACACCTCTCCCTTCATATACAGTAAAATCTGCCAAGTGAGCGCTCTTAAAGGTGACAACTTAGCAGTTGCAAATGGCAACCTCCTACACCTACTCCGCTGTGATAAATCAAAGCAAACACCACAAGAGCAAGGAAGGAGGAAATGTAGAACGTAAGGCAATATTGTAATGAGCAATATTTTAATGTAACAGTGGAGTTAACTGGTTGTGACACAGCGGAGGTGAATTACAGTGCATTTGGGCAGATTGGGAGTTAAGATTGGAATCATTTCCTTTTCCAAATGGTCTTCTTACTTTATGAAACTGAATGTTGCATTTGGCAAAAACAGAAGTTTTGCACTTCCTTTTACTCTGTTGTGTTGCTTTTCTTTACCGGTTAATCACAGATTAATCCAAAACAGAGGCATTAGGAAATCAGCAGCATTCTGAATCTGAACCATTAATGGTTACTTTCCATGACTCACGTTTTGTCTCCACTTCCTCTCTGTTGGCTACCAAATAATATCCTAAATTGTGGCTGGAAAAATGGACACCGCTCATGTTATGTCTCTGCCTTTCTGTCAGGGTCTATTTTAAATCACCACAGATTATATCAAGTTCATATAAACAACATTATTGCTATGTTCCCTTGTCATAAATCCCCCGGTGTGGTTTACCACCATGGAAGCTCTTTGTCTAGAAGTGAGTCTACAGTAAGTTTTAAAGAATCACCTGCTGAACCCAAAATGGGTTCAGGATGTTTAGAGATGTTACTCATTTACTTTTAGGGTATACTTTCATTATTTTAATATTTCCTTATTTAAGCAAATTGTTAGAACATTGAGTTTATCATTGGGGTATGAAATAGGCTCTATAAATACATTTGACTTGAACTGATTTGTTAATATATATGTTTTTAAGAGTCATTTATTCTTTAAATTTTAAATGCCTTAATAAGATGATGTTTACAAAGCAGGTGACTTAAAATAAACCCTAATAAAAGACTTTTCGGTTGTCTACATGTCAACACAAAAACACTCTTAAAGTCAAGCACAGGCTAGTGATGTTCCAGGTCCTTACAAACGTAATCTTGAACAGATATTCCTTTAATTCTGGGCCTTTTCCTAATTGCTTCACGTTCGAAGCAATAAACTTATAACAACCAAGTTTATGAAATACAGGAAAATATTTCTGCAAATCCTGACAAAATTCCTCTGCAGCCAGTTCTGAACCCACATACTCTTAGCTTCGGTGCCGATGCTCGTCAGTGAATACAGACTCGGGACAGGATGAACACTCCACTGCAAAGGGAGGCTGTGGACAGAGCTATCACTGTAATTAACTTCAGTGATTGGGAGTGGAAATGGGTGTTTAGAGTGTTGTGGCAAGGGTAGGGTTCGCAGAGAGCCCCATGCGGGCCTTGACAGGCCTGGGTAATAGTCCCCATGTGCAGTGCAGTGGGCCCTACCCCATAGGGGTGCTGCGAACACAGGACGACACTTGAAAGCCTAGTTGGATGTAGGAGCAATCAGAGCTTGAACAAGCTCTTAGGGGAGTAATCTGTTCCAGTTTTAGGAGCGTGCCGGGGTTGGGTCAAAGAGATGAAACTGTCTGTGTAAGCGAGTGTGTGATTGGGGTGGATGTGGTGTTCTTTTGGTCAAGGTCAAGGTTAGTCACTTGGCAAGAACATATCTTCCTCCCGACCTATAGCACATTTATTGAAAAACTCTTATTGCAGGACACATTTAAAACAGGCCCTTAGACATTTAAGCTCAGCTGTCAGCCTGTGGCATAGCTGCATCCCTGAAATTCCTACTGTACCAATTGTTGACTTCCAAGGACAAGTCACGGGCAGTGGGTCATGCTTAAGATCCAATAAGGGTTTTCCCTCAAAACGCAAATATGCAGAGACATCTCAAACCATTCCAAGAAGTAGCCGACATGGTGGAGACCGATTTTTTTTTTTTTCTTCCTGGCATCTAAGGAAGTTTCACCACTGCATGTAAGGATTTTGTTTAGTCGATTAAAAGTAAACTTTCATCCAAATCTCCGAAGAATGTATTTGCAATATTATCCAAGTATATCTAGTTTTTCAAAATGTTTATTAAATGTATATATCGGAAAATCTTAAGACAAATTTAGATTTCAGATCCAACAATGCTGATAAAGTAGGCGTTATCTCAACTTCTTCAAGGAGTTGATGAAGACAACACAGAAAAGAATAGAAAGGGTATAATCAGTAGGCTGTGACCCAGAGGAGGTCATGCAGAGCCTTGGGGAGAAAACTAATGAAAAGTCCAATCAGCACAGAAGAGGACGATTAGAAGGAGCCTCAGGCTGTGGTGGAGAGATGGAAGAAAACGAGAAAAAAAGGAATTGAGAGCAAGAAGAGGGAAGAGTAAAATGAGTGAGTAGGGGATGAGCACTGAGGAATGTGTCCCACAAATGTACAAATACACCGCTTTCTTCCCATAATTCTCCTGGAGCGCAGTTGATTGTGGTTGAACTAAAGTAGCAAAACAGGCAAGCCAAGAGGAGCAACATGTGTTAGTACTTTGTTTTAGCATTGGTTAATGACCAGGAGACAGGGCAATAATTGGTATTTATTTGTATTCCTGAATTTATTGCACTTCTGGAGCTGATCTTGTAATAAAAAGCTACTACATGCTGTCGTCATCCTACTGCGGGTCAGCACTTCAAATCCGTTTTGTGACTTGCAAAAAAAAATAAAAATGATGCAGTTAGAGCTTAACAGATCATATATTTTCATCAACATCTTCTACCAAAACATTGATTTTTAAAGTGACTGAAAAGAAAAACAACTCATCATGGCATAAAGTAGGAAGCAAATTCACGACTAAAGTCCTATTTTTATTATCTTCTCGTATTAGTCCAAAGAAAGTCAACCGTTGGGTTCTTGTGTTTATTTCTTCTTCTTTTTTTTTTGTTTTGTTCAGTACGAACTTTAGTATAGGATCAGCTTCATGTTGGCCAGTCCAGCAAGAACCCTGCATTTGCAGTCAAATGCAGGGTTAGAGCATAAATCTTCACACAGACTGAGTTTTTCTAAATGTATTTATTTACATAAAGAAAAAGCACAGCCGTTTTTATGTCTTTCATATGAAACATCATATTCTTTTTTTCAAATAAAGTGACCAAGAGGTGCAGCATACCACACACTGCTTTGATCACAAACATCTTTATCTGCTTGAACAATGTCCATTTTTGTTTTTCAACATATAAACACAGACACAAACACACACACACTTTTTTCGTGCTTTCCACCCATGATTTTCTTTGCTCCTGGTTTGAGTCAGCGTCTTCCTGTTCACCCCATGCTTTCAAAACCCTAAAAAGGTACTGCTGCCCCATAAATCTGTCGCGGATCTCCATAGGACCTTGGAAAATTATGTTTGGTAATGAACATTCCTCCCTATTTCAGCAAACTGTGGTTGACATGTCCTCAAGCAAGATACTCACTCTCAGTTGTTTCCGTGCAGCTTCTTAGTGGTCAACTGAAGGCAGGAATTTCAGTCTCATCCATAAATTCAGGAGTTTTGCTAACCCTACTAAAAGCAACATGCCCAAGCAGACAAACCACTTAAAGTGCACTGTCTGCCTTTGCAACTTAGCCATTGTTGGTTGAAGCCATTGTTTTATTATTTGGTTTCTTAGAAAACTGTTGAAGACATTCTTAGTTTTATAATTTAGCTTGATATCTCTTCCAACTCCTAGCTTCTCTCCTAAGGTTTTTAACCACACATGCATTCACAGGCATTTTTCTTGCCAGCTTTCCCAATACTGCCGGTCAGGAAAACATCTGAAATTGTTCCGAAGGCGAGCCTCCTGGAATAGAATCATTATATGAGACAATATGGTGCCCACTACCCTGTCCAATCTTTTCCCACTACTCAGCTTGCCACTTCTTTTGCAGCTCCCCCCTCCCGCCAGTGACATTTAGATTGAAAGGGGTCCAGGGAGGCTAGTCCAACCTGCTTGGTGCCTGCATGTAAATCAGGCCAATAGAGACACATCTGTAACAATACAACTAGGTTAATATGGAGAAGAATTTCTCTGCATCAGTGAACATCTGGTGGGACATTTGGAAAGCCGGCCCTCAGTCACACCATCGTTTTTCTCTGTTATTGTTTCATTTTGCAACTGTCAACGGTCGTGCTGTTTTTTTGTACCTTTCACGTAATTCCTCCTGCCTTTCTAATAGAACCCCTTTATCCTTTCACTTTGGTTTGACATTTGCATTCCCTTTCTTTTTTTTGTTTTGAAATTTTATTTTCTGGTATTCGCCCCATCTGTTTCTGTCCCGTGCTTTTCCCTTAGGCAAGTTTTTATTTTAGTTTTTAACATAGTTTGGAGGACCTTGATTGTTCTACTATCACACCGACAAATAAAACATGCTAAAATAAACTATGTGTGGCAGGTAAACTCTAAATAAAAGCGGAGTTGTGAACTGAAAAAAAACCTCCAGGTTTTAAAATTTTAATGGAATTTTTTTGTCAAAAATAAAGCATAACCTAATTATCAAGTTAAATGCAGTTCTCAATAGGACATAAAATTTCTACATTTGCATATTGCATTGTCAGTGACATAATCTGGAACAGAGAAAACTACAACCAAACACATAAAAACTTTGCTTCTTCCTGCTAAAATTGTATTTACTTAACATTTAATAAAAGGAACAAAAGAAAGAAAACTAATCAGAGTAGATTAATTGTTTTGGTTTCATTCAAACGTCAAGGCTAATATAAAATATCAAAAGGCCATCTGTGCTGTCTATAGCGTTCAAAAACGCGTAACTTTTTCACATATTAAAATGCGATCATTTCAGTGTGTGTTAACCTATTTTAAGAAAAAAAATATTGACTCATTAATAAGAGGTTTTCTTACAGGATTTTCTTATACAGTGTGTAGCGTCATCCAGTTTTCCAGTCCATAACGAATAAAACCTTTCCCACAGCTTTATGCTGACAGCACCATGAGCAACCACAGGGTGTATTTAGGATAGGAAGGTAGGAAACGGCTCTCAGATCTACCGTAAAATATCTTACCATTTCAGATTCAGATAAAAACTAGCATAAATAGTAGGAAAGGTATCTTAAAACTAAAAGAAAAACTGTCACATGAGCATAATGGGGCAATTAGTTTAATCTCTGAAACACTTATGGTTGCGGCAGTTTCCAGAAATCTGGATTTCCACCACAGGAACACTGCCTTCGATAGCAACAAAAATGCTTTACCTTTTTGCCTTCAATTTTAGTCCAAGCCACATACTGAGTGGACAGTAATTAACCTTTGCTTGCAGAGTGAACTAAGCAACTTGAAACCCTCGGTGGAAAACAGTATTGTGTTACTGAAGAGGCTCAAATGGAGGAAACTTCAAAGATGTAAACTGCAAAGTCTGCCACTATTATAACCATGGCTGAATGTGGAGTTATTGGCAGATCCTGACAAGAAAAAAAATGTTGAAACTATTTGACTGAAAATTGTTTAATCACTGACTTTTTATAGGCTATTAAAGTACATTTTTCACAACACAACAAAAGTGCAGATTTATAACAGCCGTCTTTAATTAAAGATATTTTATGTATTTAATTTGATTGCAGACAATGTGCAAACACAAATATCAATATTGCAAATGTTTAAAATGCTGTTTAAACTTTGGCAATTTCAGTTTAGATTTGGGTTATCGATTGCCGATACCTTTCGCCCATCTTTTGATGATGTTTTGTTAAAAACATTGAAATAATAATTTCTTCCAAAGATGTGTTCCCATGTCAACAATTGGGAACTTACTCATGCTACTCTTTAATGTGGGGGGCTGTCTGACAAGCCCACAACTTTGAAGTTGCCTTGTTTAATAATTAGAGAAGTTGAAACCTCCCCGCTTATGTGCGCCCCAATTGTCTGCACTGCAGATCTGACAGCTTTGTGAATGATGAAGGTGATGAAATGATGAAGTGTATGCTTTTCTGTGTGTATGGAAGAGATCACAAGTTCGTCCAAATGCTCTTAAGTGAAAGAGCCACAAGTAAATTAGTTGTAGCTGTCGCCACATGTGTTGGCTGTCAGCTAAGCCAATGCAGGCCAAGAAGTTCATAATTCACATCATTGTGAAACATGTTGCACGCAAATGCTTTTAAGCTGACTTTAAGAAATTACTTTAGTTTGCATGCTCAGCACAAATTGAGAACAGTTTCTTAATTCTGTTCATAAGCTCTATTAACATGAAAAATTGAGATATGTGTTCTTCTGAGGATGTAGGTAAATGCCAAGGAGAGTTTGAAACTGTCAATTTGATTTAATTGAGCCATTTAGGACTAACTCATTAGCTGAAGAGGTCTTATTCTACAAAACATTTTAATTAGTCTATTCAATTAAAGCATTTGTGTTACACATTTAGCAGCGGAAAATGACACACTCTCTAATGACAGCTGATAGCAGAGGATCAGATTAATTGACTTGTTTTTCTGTTAATTTTGATAAATATGGCTTTACCAGGTGTTAGTATCACCCCCATTCTTTCTGAAATTTGTATCAACAAATATATGTATTATATGTATAGTGCTGCTTTGTAAGAAGTATAGAACCTTTTCACACTGCACGATTTGCACAAAAATTAACCAACATCGTTTTGACATTACTTAAAGCAGCATTGCAAACGTTTTGACCCAAGTATATGCTTAATTTGATATATATTAAATGATTTAGCAGGTCAATATACAGCACTTTGCATGTATTGATGCTCCGTGTGGGCTGGCATTCTCAAAAACTCAAATATATAACATGAGATGGGTGGGTGGGTGGATCCACCACTGAATGGATCATGTGACCTATAGTTCCACTCTAGGTCACATGATCCATTCTAGATTACAACAAAGCTAAAGAGATATGACACCTACATAATCAGACATTCCCTGGTGTAGGATTTAATTTAGAGGGATGAATGTGGTTCTCTGATGTAGGATTTAATTTAGAGGGATGAATGTGGTTCTCTGATGTAGGATTTAATCTAGAGGTGTGAATGTGGTTCTCTGATGTAGGATTTAATCTAGAGGGGTGAATGTGGTCTTGTCTTTACAAGTAACTTGATGACTTCTCAGTCTGTTGGTCCAAACTGGCCTGCTATCAGATTCCAAAACACGGAGAGAAACTTTTTAATTTTGTAACAGTGTTGCCAGTGACCTTCTGAGGCACTAAACCTGGAAGTTACATGTCTAGCACCCCCTAGTAGATAGAAGTTACATGGTGCTTCTTTAATCTCAGTAAGATTGGATGGAGGATGTCTGTGAAGTTATTTTTAAGTCTTGCAAAAGATCATTTGGATTTGAACATAGACTGGGCTACTCTACTACCTGGCTTTGATCTAAAGGCTTGGCGGTTTTTTATATGGCCAATATAGCTGTCTCCACAGAGCAGAATAGTTGATGGTGGATAGGGGGTGTGCACTCAAATGAAGAAATAAGTTGTCTTGCTAGTAATTTAAAAATTCATCCTGGGGTGCAGAGAGTTGTGCTTGTGGCCAATCAGTACTTTTTGTCTCACTCTTCATCCAGTCACAGAAGAGTCAGACAGCAACGACTAAAAAAGAGAAAATGACGCAGCAAAAGCAAATTGTCTTTTTTTTTTTACTAACTAAATTTCACAAGGCTTCAACTGGAGGAAATAAAGTGGATAAAGGAACTTTGATCTGACCAACCAGACTAAAAAAAACCAGGAGCAATTCACCATGGAAAGATTTATATTCAAGTAGAATTTTTTGTGTGGTAATCTTGGACCTCTAGTGTGCCCCCCATGAAAATCTTTTATCGCCAGCCGCCACTGAGACTGGGTGTGTGTTCAGTTAAATGTGGGGAGTGAGGTGTTGGGGGTAGTGAAGGAGGGGCTCACCCAGGGCGGCATTCATGAAAGAAAACACTACTGGTCCAAACTAATCCACTGCAGCTCCGGCTGTAGAGCCATTGCCCGGCTGGAAAGTGAACCTTCACCACTGTCTGAAGTGTTATGCAACCGTTGACCAAAATTCTTTCAGGACTGTATTTATCTTGATCTTTCTTCTTCTCAACTGTGACCAGTTTCCCTGTTCCTGCAGCCCCTCTGAAGTTTCCATAGGTCTATTATTTTCTTATTTGATAGCTTCTCTTTGATAGCTGGCCCATCAGTATATGTGGACTATTCACTATTCCGGTGGCCTCTGAAAGTATCCGGTAGGAATAGTTGTTATTTCGGGTTATGAGAGTAAAGTGGGGAAAGGGGAAAATGCACTTTTCAGATTCTCATTACATTGCTCTGCTTCACAATTTTGTGCTTGTGAAGTGTTTTGCTGTGACACATATAACATGACAAAATGTGAAACACGGCTGTGATTACTTTGGCAGTACACTCTTCCCATTGTGCATCCTGCGTCTAATTACTTTGTCTAAGATAATTTACTTATACTCCAATCATACTGTTATGTTTAAACTTTGAGTGAGGTAGAATGAAGCAAATTTAAGCAGCTCAGTATTTGTACCCACAATACTCTGGAGTGCATAAGGGGTTAAAAGGCCAGAGGCAGCATATGGCGCTTGAGATGTAACGACGTGCATATCAAGGAATGAAAAACAGTCACCTTCCTGACAGAAGACATTACTCACCAGCAGTATTTCTGAATGCTAACCTGCTGAGAACCACATCCTAAGAAAAGAGCCAGTGTCCAATAAATCCTGGTTGACCAAGCAAAATAGGAATTCCTGACTTATGCTGTTGGGAAGTGAGAAAAAAAGAGGGAAAAGTAAAAACTTTTACCAGCCTGACATAACATGAGCCAAAGAAAATGATTACTCTTCCTGAAGGCTAAAACTGCTGTCAGCATTTGGATTAAAGCTCAAATTCACTGGTAAAAATTCTCAATCATTTGTATTAAAAATAAGTAGTTTAATAACCAACATCAATTGTGTTTCTGTTTGCATGACATAAAATGTAAATGCAAATATTAAAACTGCAGCAGAAAAAATATACTGTTTTCAAGGCTCATGCTGTGACAAGCTAGTTCAAGTCTTTTTCCTCCAAAAACACACCCAAAGTCAGTAAAAATGCAAAAAAGTGATCCTATCAACAACTGTAATTATAGATGTAAAAATACAGACAGAATAAAAACCAGCTGCCTATATGACTCCCCTAAAACCCTTTCCAAAGCTCAACATAGCACCTCACTCCATACACCCCGAGGCAAGTCAAGATTAACTTGCTCCTCACACCACAGGCTAACGGAGTTGGTCGGATCGCGTTTGTAGCAATGAGACAGGATCTGAGACATAGCTGGTTGGAAAAATAGAGGAAACTGGTAGGAAGTGGAGTTGGATCAGTGGGGAGGATGTAATGGACAACTAAAATACCTTAGCCCCTACTGTTTGACCAAGTGCTAGTGCTCAATATTATGGATTTGAGGCACAGAAAAATCTGCATTCTTTCTGAGTTATTATAGGCTGTGTGTGTGCTCAAGAGAAGTTTAGCTAGATTTGTGTTGGGGTATTAAGTGATGCCTTCAGTGTGCAAAAGAGAGAAAATCTGTGCTCAGGCTCGTTAGAAAGCGTTTTTTTTAAACAGCTGCTTTAAAAGGCAAACGCTCATCTGAGGTTATAACAACTGGGGGGACATGTGGTTCATAATTGGTTAATCATGCTAGATAATTTAGACATAATTACATGAAGGCCTTTGCTACTGAGTGTCTTAAAAGGTCAAATTTAGTTCTTAAAGGTGCCATGTGTATAAGCCATTTCATGTAGTTTATATTGCTACATATGTAAATTCTCTAAAGAATTTCATAAAAAAAAAAAATATTGTCAGCTTTTTGTACAGGGTTGTTTTGTCAGGCCAAATGTACCCACTCAGTAAAAGGGTTTAGCATGGTAATGTTATGCGGCTCTACCTAGTTGACGTCGCTCTGATTGGCTACAACCATATATGTAAAACTGGTCAAACGTGCCCCCACACGCCTTCCTCCCTCCATCCACACCTCTCTTCTACATGGATAGATGGAATTACAGATGTGCCATTCTGACTGACAAAGGGTTTGATTTTAATAATTGGTTTAGATGTATGAATTAGTGTTTTGAAGTCTCCTGTTAAGATGTGACCCAGGCAACCTCTGAAAGAAAACTATTTTTATTTTATTTTACCTAATGCGTACCTTGAAAAAGTATTCATTTGTATTTTATTGGGTTTTAATGTCAAGACATGAAGTTTTTACAACAAAAAAAAGTTGAAAAGTGTGACTAAATTATATTATATTTAGCCTCTGTGATTAAGTACTTTATATAAAATTCCCCGTCCTATAGCTGACAGTCTTTTGTGATACATCTCTACCAGCTCTTCACACCTAGAACTAAATGTTACATGTAAATCGCAAAATTATTAAGATATTATCACGGAAATGCACAGAACATGAATTATCCTACAACTTTATTTGTTTAATTAGATATTTTTTATTCTATTTTTAAGTTTGGAGTCAAATTAGTTGGGATGTCTTATTGACTGCCAAAAAACTGGGGTGCTAATAGCAAGCAAAAGTGGTTTATATTGTTTAGAAATTCTGTAAAATAGTTAATATCAAAAACTGAATTTTTTTATTAAAGGGTTGTTCACAATTTTCAGCCTTTTCACTAGTTTACAAACTGTACAAAGTGTAGAAACCAGGTTCTATGTCTTGTGTATGCTTAGATGACTTGTAATATGGCCTGTATTTTAACATATTTTGCTGTTCTCCTGCAACAACAAGGGAGGTGGAATCAGTGTTGCCAAGTCCACTAATTATAAGTGACTTCCTTGAGTCGCGGGTTACAGTTTTTAGGACTTGATGTGAAGTCACTTATTTGGGCTTGTTTTTTTCCAACCGAACCCCTTTTCCAGGCCGCACGAGAACTACTAAGTTTAACAACACAACAGCTCTGAAAAACTGCTTGAGCTAATGGGTAGTTCCTTTAGAACTAGTCATTAGAACAATGGCGGTTGCTAGGTGATTGGTGCATTTAATGCAATAGGACATTTTATCCAACTGGTCCACAGCTGTCAAAAAACATGTGCTGGAACAAGACGAACTATAAATAACAACAACCACCACAGATGAAGATGCTAGGCATATGAGTTATCCCTCTATCTGGACAAAGCATTGATATAAAGTTTTCTGCTCAATATATATGGGGTATGGAGAGTATGTTTTGTGCATGTTTGAAAATGTTGAGAATTGTGAACAACCCCTAACTATGTTTGGACAAATAAACATCACCTGGTGCTAGTGAGGACAAAATCAAGAGGGTTAAGGGCCTTTGTGGTAAACCAGGCTAAAAACATTTAAGATAAAAAAAAAAAGTATCCTGAGTTGTGCCAGAAAAAAAAAAAAAAAAAAAAAAAAAAAAAAAGAGTGCGCTAGTTTTACAAAAATAAATTACTAGACCATGTGAAATATTTTTGCTTAGATAAGTGGTTGTCAATCTTTAAATTTCCCCCCAAAAATGCAACATATTGACTGTTGAAATGATTTTCTGCAGGAGGGAGTGGCACACTTAAGAAAATGATTTGTTCATAAAAATAAAAGCTATGTGGAAATAGTAAAGCAACATCTCAAGACATCAGCAAGGAAGTTAAAACTTTGGCAGAAATTGTGTTAGATGTTTAATTCTAAACTTTTCCGAAAGAGGAACAGTTTAACCTGATTTGATGCCGGAGAGAGGAAAAGAAGTTATACATCTCTTCAAAATGTGTATGTTAATGTTTGTTTTCAACTTTACCATACATGTTAAACTAAAGTAACCCGGACTGCTAAGCAAAATTGTCAAAAAACCTTTTGGCTTTGTGGACTCCAGGCTCATAACATAGAAATTGTATGTTTTGTCTAATTTAGCAGAAAATCAGAGGCAAACGATCAATCATTTAAAAACAGTCTCACAATCTTCATCAATTAAAGACACAAAAGCATTTCAAAGAGATGTTACAAAACCCTACATTCAGTGTGTGTATAGCTGCTTTTGCGACCAATCTATAGACTTTTTTGGCCTTTTGTTTATTTGAATATTATGAGATTATCCATATTGGAAACTTTTGATATAATGGTAAATGAGCCTAGAAATACCACAAACTGAAAAGGTTTTACTTCAGAGATATTTATTAATTTAGCTAAACATTTAGTTGTCTCTGCCCCTCTAAGGAAAGCCTGTCTTGAAGGTAAGTTCAACTATAATATTTTGAAAGACTAGCCCAGCCTCTACAGGAAACATAACCCAAATCCTTATTTTCTTTAATTTATAGTATAAAGTATTGGTTTATGTTTAGCAAGAAAAGGTGTCACAGAAAGCCTTCTTGGTGAGCTTTGCAGGCATGTTCACTCTTTAACTTTTTCTGAATGATCACAAGGTCAGGTTAAATGGATGTTATGTCTGTTTGCTGATGTTTGCGTCAATCGTCCAGTCAATGACCTTGGAGCGCATCTGAGAGTAGTTTAAGATCCAGATTTGGGTGGAGGAAGACCAATCTACTTTAATAGCTCTTACCACCGTTTAGACAGTCCATTGGGTGTACGATTAGGTTTCTCTTGTGCCAGCAAAAGACGTTTGATTGTGTGTATCTGGGCATTAATCAGAGCCAAAAAATGTTAAAAGTAACAAGAGGAATGTCAAGCCTTATCCTTGAGACCTTGATAAAATTGCTGGCAATGTCTGCTGTTGAAACCCAACTGTCTGCTAGGTTGAGAGCATGGTTATTTTACACCTGAATAAAGAAAGAAGTAAATGTTAATTGGTCTCCTTAGCTATGTCAAAAGTTTGTTTTACATTGAAAATGGCTTCCACTGTGTATTGCAGCATAAATATTTATCACTTTAGCTCCATCAACTGTTTGTTCATATTTTGTCCAAACTTTTTAAACTTTATTACCTGCCACATAATTTTGTAAACATGTTAGCAGTAAAAATTAATGAACTATAACAAATGAAGAAAGGGAAGAAAAAGAGCAATTATTCAAGACAATTCTTTGTCAACTATAGATGAGTGGATATTTATTTATTGCCAACATTTACTATCACATTAGGGGCAGATGGCTTGAAAAATATATGACATGATCACTTCCTGCAGTCTGGAAGTTTAAAAGGTCTCTTCATTCTCATGATATTTTTTTTAAATGCCGTAGTTAGCAAAACATAAGCATTATGAATAATTGTTGATTTTAGACCCCCCCTCCCCCAACACTCCTTAAAATTGACCAATTAATCAGCATACTTAACACAGCAAACAAAAAGGATTTTGCTGAGGTTCAAACACAAGCTCTCTGGCAGAGGGATCTCAGCCTTCAAACCACAAAGTCTCTACAGCTGTATTCTGTGCCAGAAGAGCATCAAGGGTTTAGCCCATCAAAGTTGTTTTATGAAGTTTTAGATTAATGGTTAGTTGTTGCTGCAGGGTGAATGATGTAGTGGCCGGCGTTAGGGTGGAAATTTGCTCCCCCCCATTTTACAGCATGATCAGGCACTGCTGGTCCTTTTTAAAATGTCTACGTTTCTGATAAAAAATAAATAAATAAAAATCAGACCATGACAAACAGTTTCAAAATATTGTCTTTATATGTGATACATGTGTTTTACGGTTGAGCTGAAAAACTACCATATCTGTTAGAACAAAAGGTGTAATATTCTTGTTAAACAAATGCTTTATGAGAATACCGGGTGATATGGCCTAAAATCAATATGTCAATTAATTGAGCAGTTCAACACGATGGCGATGAATGGATGATAATACTACCTACCACCCCCCTTCCAAAACATTTAGTTTACTCCCATCAAGCTTTGGAGATTTGGGTTCACTGGAAGAACATGCTTATGTCTCCTTACTTCTCAGTCTAGGAAGCTAGAGAATACAGAAGGTGGTTGTTAGACTTAGAAAACAAACAGTACTAAACAGGACTTTGTGCTGCTCTTTTAGCATTATCGTTGGACTTTTGGTAGCCTCCCTTACCAGTTTTTGTCTTTTCATGAAAGATGAAATTGCATAATAAGGAGCTTCTACAAAGTATGACTTTCAGGGTGTGCACTTTTATCCAACAAAAGTTATTGCGACTTGGATTTTTTTTTTTTTTTTTTTACATTTGATCTTTCATTCTATTTAGTTTTTTTTCTTGAATTGCAGAAAAAAAATTACGTTATTTGTAAAAAGGTTTTTAGATTTAGACTCACATTTTATCACTAAAAATAGCATTTTTTTAAAAAAAAGATTTAAGACATTTGAAAACCACTACAAAAGCTCTTAAACGTAATAAAAACTAACTTTTTATATCCTTTGAGATTCCTGCACTTTGCCTCACAATGGTTTAGTCCACCACATGCAACATCACATACCAAAGCACTCAAGTGTCAATGCTGTTGGTTGTCAACATTTAAATTTACCAGAAGCAGGTGTGCATCTGTAAGCAGCTGGTTTGGAAAAGTAAAAAAAAAAAAATAATAATAGAATAATCATGGTAATAATGAATCACTGAATTTCTCCTGATTTTTCAAGAATTTGGTATTGCTACCAAATTCATTGTTCATGATAAACATAATGTCTCATTAAATGACAAACATTGGAATCAGTTGAGTTGAATTCGGTCTAAATCACTTCAATTCACTTATACTTTAAATAAATACCCTATATTAATTGGACATTGAAGGAGTTCCTGTTATCTTTCTTGGGCAGCGACAGGCCGGTAGGATCTGCTCCGTGGGATCTGTGTTGCACCAGAACTGAAGAAGATTCTGACTGAAGACAAACTGTTGTTGGATTACTGTGTGGTGGACGCTCAAGGTTGTGTTTTATTTTATTTCATGAACCATTTTTTTTGCAGAATCAACTCTAGAGGCTCCAGAGCAGTTCCCCAATAAAAGCAGGCCTTTTTAACTTGGAAGCCTTTTTAAGTCATTAGGCTTTAATGCTGCTACCCTAGAAGATTGCTATAGATTAGTCTGCACTCTCCCCAGTGGACAATGAATGGACCTAAGCTTCCTCAAGAGATAGTCTGCTCTATGCCATTGTCTGCAGAAATTCCCCGTGTTGTCTCCACTTTAGTCTACTCAGGTAAACACAGAGATGTTTATACTCCTCCCCCACCTCCACTTATTCTTCATTATAAAAACAATCGTTAACATAATCCTGTTCCTCAGAAAATCCACACTAATCCTCTTTGCCTTGTTCCTATTAAAGATGAAATAATTGTTCCCCCAACACAAAGTTGTTCACTAGATTTCTCCACTCCATCTATTGTCTACTGATAAACTCCATTACTGCAAAGTCATCCAAATATATCTGCAGAGTTCAGGACAGGGTTAGGTTTCCTTAAATAGAAAACATTTTTAGTTTTATGGACATAAATTGGAAAAGTTCTTTGGCACTCGGACCCTGGCAGAAGACATGGAAGCTGTGAATGTCTATGAGGTTGTATGTTCATTTTAGGATTAGTGAAGTCTTCCCCCAGGGACCAGACACTGGTGGTGGATGCCAGAGGAGATAAGGAGTCAGGTAAAGCTTGTGAGTGCTAAGGAGGAGAACTTCTCCTGGAGAAGGAGTGGAGGAAGACTGAAGTGGAGAGCCTTATAAGCAGAGTCTTGTGAGATGATAGGATGAGGACTTGATGCAGATTGGCTGGCGCACGGACACATGGCGAGGTGATCAGTGGAAACAGGTGCACCGGGGCGAGTCTTCCAGCTTGAATTTTTGTCTAAACTGCATTTGTCGTGAACTGGGAACATGTACAAATAAACTGAATTGAACAAAATCTGACTTGAAGCTGAAAGTCTGAACAAGTAACAAGGAATTCTATGACAACAGACCCCTGTGGTGCTCCTGTGCTGTTGGCCACCTGGTCAAACACACAAGATTTCAGTTCCATAGACTACGGTCTGTTATCTTGTGTTTTATTATTAAATATGATAATTTTATTTCTAATGGGTTCATAATGTGCGCCAATTGTGCAGACCCAAAACAAATTCCTTATAGGCGATGCATTTTTATTTATAAAAAGTGTACATCATGATACATTAACAATATTATGCTTGAAAAATAATAGTGTTCTAAAATTGTCATTACAATCTAATCAGTGTGCATGTGTAATGCCAGGCTAAATGCTTCACATCTGCACAGCAAAAAAAGATAATTTTAAATGTTCTCATTTAAAATCTAAATTACAGAATGAAAAAAAAAAAAGTTTGTTTATTATTATTATTATATTGTTTCTACTTTCCTTGCTTTTACTTTATTCTCTCCACATCCAGACAGCCTGAGTAAACAATAAAACAAAGTCATTGTTGTTTTAAGGGGTAATTATCTTTTAAAGTGAACACCCTAAATGATCTACTAAAGAATTAAACACTTTTCCACCTAAGATAGTCTTAATTTTAATCTCAGGAAAATATCTTTGAGTCTACAAGAAGCTGCATCCGAGAGAAGCACTTGTGTATGGCTGCCACATATATATTTCATTAGATGCAGTATGAATATGTATGAATGAAAGATCTGCAGGGTACTCTGCACCAACACAACCATTCATCAACATCACTTTGAGGTAAGATGTTTAAAGAATTTTGTCTTCCCAGAATTCATTAGTCAGGATAAAAAGAGTTTGTGTGTGCGCGTGTGTGAGGTGGATACACTATTTATAGCTCTAAGACAGTTCTTCACGAGTGAGATTTAGCTCATCTGGATTGCATAAATCCCATTTTCCTGATCATATCCTGAACTTTTTGCATATCTTGGAATGGAAGGGAAATGGAGCAAAAGGACTGCTGTCTGTATGGGCACATGGAGGAAATGGTACAAGGGAGAGAGAGTTGGTGTGTGTGTGACTTTGAGAGGTAAAACAGCAGCCCTACGGGCTGGTAATACTGTAAATGATGCTAAGCATGCCTCTCCTGTCAGATGAATACCACATGGTAGTAATCCATCCTCCTCTTAGCCAGTCTCTTTAAGATCACCCTCCAGGCAATAGAGACGAAGCTTTAAACACATGAAACCACTTCAATGTTTTTTTTTTTTTCTACTGTATTTTCAGACACCTCTTCATGTTTGCAAAAGATCAATGATTTAGTGTACTGCCAAGCTCTTAATGCATGATGTCAGGAGGATCTGTGGTGGTTTTTACAAGGATTTCATGTTAAAGACCAACACAATATAGAGCATAATTATGAAGCTAAAAGGGAAGCAAACAATTTTTAAAATTTTTGACAAAGTTTGGCATTCAATTGCATCCAAGCTTCCTGAGTCAATACTTTGTAGAATCAAATCCATCGCAAATACAAGTCTTTGGGGTTTGTTTTTACCAGCTTTGCAGATCGAGATTGAAATGACCAATTCTACCTGGCAAAACAGCTTGAGCGCAGACATTTTGGATGAAACAGCAGTTTTCAAGCCTTGCCACAGATTCTGAATTGGGGTCAGACCTGGAACACTAATTGGGAATTGATGTTTTTTTTTTTTATCTAATCCATTCAATTGCTTTGGCTGTGTTTTTATGGCCATTGAGCTGAAAGGTATGTACCCTACATATCTTGCATCAAATTATTTCTTCCATAAAGTGCAGATTAGTAGAGCACATTATTGACAGTTGTCCTGTGAACAGATTTCTGCACCTGAGCTATGGTTCTATGTTACTAACCACTCAAAGCACTTCACATTAGAGCCACATTCACTCATTCACACTGACAATTGCAGACACTGTTCAGTAGGTAACTTGAGGTTATTAAGGGCCTTGGCCCAGGGGCTCATCTATGTAGCAGGAAGAAACTGCAAGAAACCTACTCCTCCCACAGTCACCTCTTGTTCAAACTGAAAAATAAAAACTCCCCTTGTCCCTAAGAAAACAACCATGTCTTGGATATGATGAAGTTCAAAGTGTATGGACACTTTTGCTAGTGCTGTATATCATATTTAGTTCCATTTTCACACAAAACTTGTCATGTTGGAAAACCACAGCATCAGTTCAGTACATGACATGTCTGTTTAATTAATTTATTATCCCTTAGACAAATAACCCACTTGAAGATTGTTATGGAACTTTTTTTAATGAGCTGTTAAGTTGCTGTGAACTGCTACAGTTCCTGTTACCAATGTTCTCTGATTTATACTATGGATTATTATTTTTATAAGACGAATGATGAATAGACAAATATCAAAGCCTAATTAGATTTTTACATTCAATTTGTATAAGAATGGAAAAACTAAAGGACAGAAGAAAATAATTAAAACTTTTATTTTTTTAATATCCGAGGTAAGCCTGTCGTCTCCAAACTGCGGAGACATTTCCTTTCCCCCTGCGTATCCTCCGTCTCCGCCCCCAAATGTGTCGGAGCGTTATGAGAAATTGCAGTCTCTGGAAAGTGTCACATCTGCATGGGAGAGACGGCGTGTCGGCAGAGGGTGGGGGTTCCATGAGTGTGAAGATCTGTAATTTAATCTGGAACTCTGGAAAGGACTGTTAGGGTTCACTTGGTGGGAAAGGACAGGACTGAATTCTGATCTAATTCTAGCCAGGAGGGAAGAAGAAAAACACAAGGGAAATGATACTGCTGCCACCCCTAATTAGATTTTAGTTGATCATGGGTACTGATATCCAGGATTCAAAAGAAAGGTGGTATAAAACCAGAGCACTTGAGCCTTTAAATTTCCTTGTGGTTTGTTTGTTCTAATCAGACTGCAGGAGTTACGGTGGATCAGAAGTAAACGAGTTTGGAGGGAATTATTAGTTTTTGTAAAAGGCGAACACTTTTATTTCCTATTTTGAGCCCATTCATATAACACTTCTGTCTATCATACAGTCAAATGTACTGAATACACACAGAGGCATATTTTACCAAAGTAGATTAACAGCATCGTAAAGAAATTAAATCCTTCTTCATCTGAGGATATTCTAAACCTTTTTCAGCAGTACTATTTCCTAAACCTATAAAGTATGTTGGAAATAGTTCTGAATGTGGAAGAATAGATAGGATAAGAATTTTAAATGTTTGTGTAACACAGAATACATCAGAGGCCAGCTTCATAAATGGTGCGCACAGTGAAACCCCTTTTTCATTGCAGAGACTAGCATGTTGAAAGGAGGAATGGGAAATGAGAATGATCTTGCCCCAGACCTTTTTGAGAGCAGTTTGAGTCTTCTGAAGTTCAGGCTTCCGGTTGACATGAATTGTGAATTTGAATAATATTTTATAAAAGAAAATATATTTTTATAGTAAATTGATTTCATATTATGCAGTGCCTTGCAAAAGTATTAACTACCATTTTACTGCTTATAATAGGGTTTTCTTCCTGGACTGTCCTTAATTGAGTTGCCTTTCAGGTTCTTCTTAATTCTGACCACTGTCCCTCTCCATGCTAAGGAAAATTATCCCCACAGCATGATGGTGCCACCTCCACGTTTTGATCTGGGGTTTGTGTTTTAAAGATGTTGTGTTTTTGTGTTCAATGACACAGTTTTGGAAGTTGTCCAAAAAGCAGAATTTTGCTCACATCTCACCAACTCCTTTCCCCTTTACCCTTCATACAGTTAAGCCTAAAATTATGAACAGCGCAGGCAGATTTAAATTAAAAATTTTCATTTTGACCAAGAACTTTGTTTGGGAAGACAGGCATCTCTTACAAAAAACAGTATACAATTAGTGTCAGTTTGGAAAGAAAATGTAACCATATTTATTTACATTTTATTGAAAAAAATGACATGTCAAAAATTATTTGAACCCTTCCCAAATGATCAGCTATTTTTTAAATCAGAAATCAAACCCTTTGTGTAAACACTGGCAAGCTTTTTGCATATGCACTTTTTATTGACAGCAAAACATAACTTTCATTCCTCTTCACAATTTTATTCTCTGTTGTTATGTGCCATCACATAAAATCTAAATAAAATCTTAATTTGTAGTTTGAACAAGCTAAATTGAGGAAATGTTCAAGGAGGATAATTATTTTTACAAACCATTGTAGTTCAAGAAACAAGAACATTTGTTGTATTGCCCCCCCAAGGACTGGGAATTTTAAGATGGAGAATATATACACACATATATAGTATGTTAAATTGAGTTTGTCTGCTTGTGTGACAGACTTGTCTGAACTGTAAAGTTTGCATTACAACAGCCCATAGAGGCAATGGTCACTCACATGACATTCAAATAATTTATTATTCATATTAAAAAAATTAATATGAAAAGTGCTAAAAGAGCTATATGTATAAAAAAGAATGTGGATGTGTTTTACCCACAAAAACATTCCTGCTGCAGCATGGAGGTGGGATTTTAGGACCTTGATCTTATTATACTCCAGACAATCTGTACCATATGTCTCCAAGATGCTCATAAGCTTTCCTGTCTCTGTGGATTCGGCTCTCGAACAGGGTCTTCTCCAGTCACGGTTTTCATCCAGTGGCTTGTTGCCAAATGTTGTAAACTCCATTCAGGTGAGGCCCTTGCATTTTATGGATAATGAACAGAAAAATGCAGGAGTACGTCTTCAAAACCCTAAATTGACCCGAGAAATAACAGTGCTGTGTGAAAGGTGTTTTGAAAAAAAATGTATGAAAAGATTCTATAGGAACATTGGTGTCTTGTCACGGCAACACGGTTAATGTTTTTCAAAGGTAAAAGAAACAGAACTTTTTAACTTAATTACAAAGACTTGCTAACATTTAGCGATGTCAGTTGCAGTTGTGCCATTTTTCTGGATTTAATAAATGCCCTCAGTCCGTGTTGATGCCTTGGTGAATCACCTACCTCATAATAATGGTAACCCAAGGCTGTCAGATCTTAATTTTCTTTACTTCAAGAAAAATAGCTATGGAAGCTGATCACATAGTAATGTCCTCTGGCCATGTGTAGATGGCAATTAAACCTGGTTCCACTTCAATGTACATGTGTGAAACACATTTGCTTGCACAACAAGATCAGGCAAATTGGTTCTGCTTAACACCAAGGCCCGGATAAGAAAAGCAGATTGCATTATGAATGTTTTTAACAATGTGTTCCCATTGTTTTTGTATCTCAAACCTAAAAGTTGCTGCCCTTCTGGCAATGGATTTTCTCCATACTTAACCATGCAAATTTATGGTACAACTCACCGTAAGGAAAATTAAGAAATCTGAAATTCTCAGAGTCTTAAATAAGTGGTGAAGCAGTTTTAGGTTAGATTATGTATACTATTATCTAAGAATAGTTTACATATGTAGAACCTTTAGTTTTAGAAACCAGTTCCAAATCACAATTGCCTAGTTTTTATATTTCCGGACCCCCCCTTCAGTTTAACCGCCACCTTAACGTGGTAGAGGGGTTTTCTAACCCTATGATCCTGAGGGCTATGTTGTCCCGAACTTCTCCTGGTATGGTCTGTCCTTGAAAAATTAGCCTTGGGCATGGCAGTGAACCTAAAACCAATTCACAGTTTCCGAAGAAACTGCTTGAGTTGGGCATGCCGGCGAACACCTAGTGGTTGAGTCATGTGGGAACACCAGCTGCAAGAAGGAACGTCAGGATCTGGTGTAATACAGGCTGGGTGTCAGGTAAGGGTAGGGTCTTGGTGTGTGTGCTAATTCCTGGCAGCATAATCTAATTTAGGGAAATAAGACCACAGATTGAGCTCTGGAACCCAACTGCTGAAGGGGGCTGAACTCTCTCCTACTCCGAAGTTGCCCAGACGGAAAGTTGGGCAGGTTTAGGGACACTGACATGCCTATGAGAGAATGCCTAGTTTATGGAGTCCTCTCTAAGTGGTACTGGGACGGTACTGACAGTGTTTATGCACTGCACAGCAATTTGGATTTAGCAGTTGTAGCAAACAGTCACTTTTCAAAATTTCAAAAAGACAGCAGGCGGTTTACAATGCGTACATGCATGTTTAATTTTTACGCATCTGGCAGACACTTCTTTCAAAACGACTTACAAATGAAAGAGCATTGCAGTTAATATAAATACAATAAGCTACTTACAAGGGAAACATTTAATCAGCCTCTGTTAAAAGGTGAAAGTTTAAAAAGAGTGGATAAATAGAGAGAAGTCTAGAAAGAGATAGGAGTAGGAAGGTACAGGGTACGTTCTAGGGTAGACCTGGATCTTCAAGGTTGTCTTAAAGACTGACATGGATGCACCAGTTCTAGTAGCGCATGGTAGGTCATTCCGCCACTGTGGAACAACTCATGAAGATAGTGTGGATTGTCTGGAGCGTGGTGTAGGCACTGCTAGCTGACGATCCTTTGCTGACTGGAGTGACCGAGTCAACTGGTTAGATAAAGCTTAGATGAAACAAATAATTAAGGCTTTTTTTTTATAAGTGCTCTAAAGGTAGCATCATATCATCAACATTTCCTCTAAAGTGAATCTAATCTTTTTTTCATTCTTGATTTGGCACCTTTGAACATAGAGGTGTGTGAAGTTTTGAGCATTTTTAAAGAACACAGAGGCTGAGAGCATTTCTAAAAGAACAAAGTTTCCCCCGCCATCAACATTTTAAAAGCTGTGAAATGGTAAAGAGCATGCTTGAAGCAGACTCCATCCTTTTCATGGAGATGATGCACAGGCTTGACTTTCATTAGCATTGCTTTGAATGTTGCTGCTGCGGTGGTAAAGCTGAAAACAGGATAGGTCACAGAGCTGCATATTCAAAAAATGATTTACTGTGGTGCAACTTGGGCTGAATTCCATGGAATATTGTGACGTTAGGTCAATTAAAAACAAAAAAAAGTTTAGTGTGAAAGGTAATTACATGTATACAGACATTTGAGTAAAAGTCTATTTAATGATGACCTTCTATAGAGTGGAGTTTAAGAGTTTTCCATCATTTACATGGAGCATGGATGTCTTGTTCTTTCAGCAGAAGTATAAAGCATAACGCCTCTTGCCTGCAGGATGTCAAAGACATAAAAATCCCCATAGTTTCATAATGTAGAATGGAGTAGACAGCTTGGATCAAGTAAATAAATCATAAATGAAACCAGTTTTTTGTGCAAGTGTGTGAAAGCAGAAATTTTATCATCGGGACTGCAAATTAAATTTGAACATAGGATGGTCAAACTATAGCAGCAGTATGTAGATAAATCCAACCACTAGTCTCAGAGCAAAAGGTTAAATCAAAGTAAGTCTAAAGAATCTACACCCATAACTGTAAATGATTTTTTTTTTTTTTTTTTTTTTTTTGCTAAGTCAACTTTATAGATGCCAAGTGCCAATCTCATGCAGAACAGCTGCAATGAGTCAGAGTGCCCAGCTGCTCATTCCGTTTTACTGTATATTCATAACAACCAGAAGGTTTGGAAAATTATTCAAGAAAGCATGTATGTGATTAAAAATGATGGTTACTCAGGCAAATTATGGCTTTTCTGCTGTTAAGTATAGTATAATTTTATGATGTGTACATATATATTTGGTTTGTATGATATATAAACAGTCATGATTGCTCAGATTTTCCCTTCCTTTATGTCCCCCCCCTTTTTATTCCTTACCCTTTGCTCTCGGTCTTCCCTGGTGCTGCTCTGTTGCTCCGGGGCCTTACTAATGTGGTGGAAAACTGAAGGCATCTACTAAAAACAGGGCCTCTTTCTGTGCGCTGGTCTTGTTAGAAGTGATTAAAAAAGGATTTGTGCTGGGTGGGTTGTGATTGTTATCACCACACAAGATTTATCGTCCTGAGCTCGTGGAATTGGGGGCTCTGGTGCTGCCGTATGAAAGCCATAAACTGCAGAAGCACACAAAACTTCTTTAAAAGGTAGAAAGCACTTCAAAACCTTCAGGATAGATAAAGAAAAACAAGACTTAAACTCATACCAGTAATAACACAGCATTTAAAATTCTCCATCATCCACCATTCAGAAATGTTTAAACTGTAACGAGACTTTGTTTTGGATATGCAGACCAAATACATCCAACTCCTTGGTAGTCAAATTAAACTTATGTATAATGATGTACCAAGACATTGTACCATACATATTGTGACATATATTAGATGCCAAATGTCAACTTTGGCAAGTGAGCAAAAAATGTATAAATAAACGTTGCATATTTTTCATGCATTAGGGGATTTCGGATTTTTGTCTGTAGACCATTGTAGATATATCAGATTTTACGGTAGAGAAATAAATGGGTTAAAACTGCAAACAAATTTAAATTTTACCC